>NW_024340849.1:20449072-20564846 GCF_902729225.1 Pteropus medius
CGCTACCCTTCACCCAGTCTTCCTAAAACTCTACATTGGCCCCAAGTCTTCCACTCAAGGAGCTATAGTGATTCCATATTGCTGATCATATTGTCTGACTCTCAAAACCCTCCATAACTGGCCCACCCTGCCTCTCCAGTCTTGTTTCTTCTTGTCCCTCTGCACAGTTCCAGTTACCCTGCAGACTGCTCTCTCCCCTTGCTTTCCACCTCTGCATGCTGAGCATCTCCAGTCTGGAACACCTCCTCTCGTCTAGGTATTCCTCATGACTCGGCACACAGCTTTCCTTCCACCACCCCCAGGAAAGCTTCCCACTGTTGTAGTAGGCACTCTTTGCTTAGGCCCTATTTGTTTGTTTCTAGTTCCACTCCTCTCGGCTTATTTCCCATATACTACTCCTCTCCATCCCACAGCCTTGTAAGCCGGTCCAGGAAAGAGTGTTCTTCTGTTTCTACCCACACAGCACCTGGCATATTATGGGTGCATAACATATTCTCAGTAAATGATTGATATAAATTTTGGCATCGTATTCAAAGAGATTAAAGCTGACAATGAAGAATGAGGTTGGATCACTGAAATCTGTTGTATAAAGGAGATTAGTGAGGGCTCGTGAGTTGAGTCCTTGGATTCGCGAGTCCAGTGACAAATTCGTGGCACTTGAGGGAATTGAGTGGAAAGGCCAGTCGCTTATGACAGGGAAGGCCTAATGACTGGGGCTTTTATGAAAAATTTAAATAGTAGATTTTGAACATGTCATCATTTTAGGTTCTTATAAAGAATTACTCTTCCAAGTTACTGTTAAGTTTACTGCATATTAAAAATAAACTGTATTTCATCTACTTGAATATGCTTATCCCATTGGTCACCTATGGCTGTTACTGGATTCATTCTATCTTCAATGGTTTCCATCCTTCCTCTCTCTTTTTGTAGTAACCTCTGGAGGAGGAGAGATGGCAGAATTCTCAAACACTGTACGGGTCAAAAGTCACAATAGTTGTTTAAAAGCAGCGATAACAAAACAAAGACTGTGTAAACAAAGTGAGCCCGAAAGCCTACTGTTTGATGAGTAGGATACACTGGGTGAACCAGATGTACCATATGGGTTTTTATTTCTGGTCCCAGGAATATAGGCTGGATACTTTTTTGTTATTGTAGTTTGGAAAACCCTTTGGCTTTTCACACTGTGCACGTTAACACAACGCAGCCCTTGCCCCTGAGTTGGCTGGGAGATGGAGCTTCAGTGCTTGTTTCTTCCTTTTATACTATTGTTTTCCAAAAATAGTTGTGTTTTAAGTGATTTACATTAGAGATATCAGCCTAATGATTTTTTTTCATCTCCCATTAAATTGTGCTTTCATCAACCTTTAGAACATAATAAAAATGTTTTTTTTTCTGTTCGCCAATCAGCAATCTTCGTGACTCAAAATTTATACATGTGCTTCTTGTAGAAAACCTTAAATGTACAGAAATACAAAGAGAAGAAAACGGAAATCACCTATAATATTGTCACCTAGAGATAAACAATGTTAACATTCTGGAGTTTTGGCCCTGTATATTAAATCCTTTTTTTCAACAAAAGGAAATATACACACCATATTTTTACCCTCCTTGTTTTCACTTAATATGAGCATCTTTGCATTACTACACAGCAGTCACAAATTTACTCTTATGTTGGACATTGAAGTTTATCTAAGTTTTAGATGATGAACATCATTGTAACTAAACCTTTGCGTATATCCATAATTACTTCCTTAGGATAAACTCCTAAAAGAATTGCAGTGTGAAAGAGTGTGAACTCTTTAAAGCTCTTGATATGTAATTTCAAGTTGCTTTCCAGAAAGACTATACTAATTTATACCTCCATCCTTGGAACACCACCTGTCTTTTCTTTTAATTTTTGCTAACTTAAGTGGAAAAATAAATGATACCTCATATTTCCTTTTCCTTCATTGCTAAGGATGTTAATCACTTTTCATCGTCTGTCATCCATTTGTGTTTTGTGAATACTCATTATATTCTCTCCTCATATATGTTTTGATATGTTCATTTTCTTATTGATTTATATGGACTCTTTATATACTAAAGTCTTAATTCTGTGTCATGTCACAAATATTCTTTTGTTTGTATAAATTACCTTTAAATGTTGACTACGGTGTTTTGTGTTTTGAGAGTTTAATTTGGTCATAGTTTATTGTCATACCAGAGTTTTAAATTTTTGTCTAATCACATCTATCAATCTTTCTCTTTTTGATTTTTGTCTTTAATGCCTTTTCCCACCGCAGTCTTAAAAAAGAGTTCACCATTTTTTTCTAACACTTTAGTGGCTTCATTTTTTTCATCTTTACTTAAATCATTATATTTAGTATACCATCATAAAGCAGGAGCATGACTTTAAATAAGGGCTAATTATCACCATTCCACTCTGAATGGCCCTTACATCTTCTAGGATCCCAGGTAGGTACCCTAGCCAGTTCAGCTTCAGGCGGTCCCCTCACCCCTAGTCCATCTCAGTTTACTGCCCTGGTCAGAGGCACCCTAGAGCAGGGGTCCCCAAGTCCGTGGCCTGTTGGGAACCAGGTCACACAGCAGGAGTTGAGCAGCAGGCGACCGAGCAAAGCTTCATCTGTATTTGCAGCTGCTCCCCAGTGCTAGCATCACTGCCTCAACTCCACTCAGATTATCAAGCATTAGATTCTCATAGGAGCACTGGTCCCTGGTGCCAAAAAAGGTTGGGGACCGCTGCCTTAGAGGGACAGAGGAACCTGTAGAGGCTCAGAGGATAGCTATTTCCTTCACAGAGGGGGACCTGCTTGGGATGTGCCCTGGTGCCTGAAAACACACCGATCTTCCTGGAAGCATTTGGGCCCAGGTGCGGGGCTGTTGGAACCAGGGCAGTTTGTGGGACACTGGTTCCCTGTTGCCCTGTGCCCAGCCCGTGGGCTTTGACCTGCCTCCACAGCATCCCGAGGTGGTGAGGAGGGTGCCAACCCCTCACATAGTACCTCACCCCTCGTCGTTATTAGAGTGCATTGAAATCACCCACTCTCCCTTACCCAGCACAGGAAGGACAGAACTGAGCGATTGGAGCCCAACCAAATCAATTTACCTTGTCATCAAATCTTAAGGCATTAGAGCCAGAAAGGACCTACAGAGCACATCATTCTACACACTTGTTTGTTCAGATAAAAGTCGAAGCCCCCAGGATGGAGTAATTGCTGTCCATGGCAGAGTCCAGACCTTCCGGTGGGTACTGCAGAGCTCTTCTCACCCTCATTCACTAACTAACCCCTGCCGTGTACCAAGCACTGCGGTGGGCTTTGGAAATTTTAATTGTCTAAAACTTACCTTGCTTCCCTCCAAGAAGTCATTGGTTAGCTGGGAGACAGATGCAGAACAACTAATCATAGTAGGTATTATGGATGCATTAATAGAAGTATGTACAGAATGCTGGAGAAGTACAAAGAAGGATGACTGATTCTGGCAGGAGAGGGCAGGAGAATCAGAGAGAATTTTCTGGAAGTGATGACATTTAAGCTGGACTTTAAAGGAAAGGGAGCTGTTTGCTGTAAGAGCAACACCACAGCAGTGGCAAGCACATAGACGCTGGAGGAGCAATGTGTGTGGACTGGAGAATGGTTCGATGGGTGATGGGGCGCCGGGGATTTCCTCCACCCACTTTGCTGCAACCAGCTGAGCCCCTTGCTGTTCCCGATGCCTCCTTCCACGTCTCTGTGTTGCATGCTATTCTCCACCTCTCCGCTCAAGCATCTCCCCCCACCCCCGCCCGGCCCCTGGCCTTAACTCCCCAAGGGAATGAGAGCGTCTCCCTTCACCATTGCATTGTACCGTGTACTTATCGCTAGAACTGTACCTTTCACATCAAATTCATAAATGAAAGTAGTGATTGGGTCTTTTTAAAAGGCAAAACTATGGAGACGATAAAAAGATAAATGGCTGCCAGGAGTAGGGTGGAGAAGAGGGATGACTAGGCAGAGCACAGAGGATTTTAAGGCAGTGAATACACCCTGTATGATACTATAATGATGAATATATGTTGTTAGACATTTGTCCAAACCCATATAATGTGCACCACCAAGAGTGAACCCTAAGGTAAACTGTGACTTTGGATGATTATGACGTGTCAGTGTAGGTTTATCGATGGTAATAAATATATTGCTCTGGTGAGTGATGTTGATAGCGGGGGAGGCTCTGCATGTGTAGGGACAAGGGGCATATGGGAAATCTCTGTACCGCCCTCTTAATTTTGTTTTGAACCTAAATTGCTCTTAAAAATAAATTCTTTAAAAAGAAGTAAATGCAAACATACATAAAATACATGTTTGAGGTTTGAGAAGGAATTCAAACAGTATGGCAAGGTAGAAGTCAAAAAAAAAAAAGAACAATGTTTTTAATTTCTAAGTACCTAGCATCTCACGAATGGTAAAGAACTTATCTTGAAAGCAATGGGAAGCCAATGCAAATTGTTTAAGTGGAAGAATGAAAGGGATTTTGGAGAAGGAGCGACTGGAGGCAAGATGGTCACCTGGAAAGCTATTCAGGGAAGAGGTATCTGCATTTGGGAGGTAACAATGTCAGAGAGGAGGTGATGGAGGTAGAATGTATAAGACTTACTCGCCAGTTGGCTATATAGGTGAAAGGAAGAGGAGAGAAAAAGATGTTGACAATGTTTCTGGTTTCTTTAAACTGCTGACCTGACCATCCACCACAGATTCTATATGAAATCGTGTTAATTTAAAGCAGGAAAAGCTGGTTAGCCAAGTCCACATTTTTAAAGAGATCATATAAAAAATATGCAACAATGTGATATATATTGGGAAGTCATCTTTACATAAATGCAATAAAAATGATCAGTGTGTAGAGTGGAAAAGATACATCATATAGCAATATCTCTGAAAGCTCCTTCTTTCTCAGATTGAGGCAAGCTCTGTAAAATCATACCAGACCCAAGGAAGACCATAGAATAAGGCTCATACAGGGATAGAGAGTTTGCAGGTTGGAAGAGTTAGGCCAGATTATGTTGATCACTCTCTTAGAAGTGAGATGAGCTGCAGTGAAGCCAGACAGACATATCTGATAGACCCACGTCTTATCACCTAAAAGGCATTCCACGCACAAGGGCCCGAATTTCCTATGATCTCAAGTTCACCCTCCTCACTCACTCTGGACTTCTGAACACAGTGGAAGTTCTCAATACTTGTGACTTGCTCAAGTGTGCAAAAGTTAGAGAACATGATTGCACCAGACATTCCTGAGTAATCATTACATGCGAGATTGTACTAAGATGGATTCGGAGATACTGTAAAATATAAGATAGAGACCTTACCCTCTCATAGTTTACTGTCTGTTCTGATTAAATTATAGTCTTACGAATATCCCTCAAGCAACCATATTATTTACTTTGAAAAAATACCAAAAGGGAAAGGAGTTTCTATGGGACTATCAGTAATACTTTTACCAAATATGCTAAAAATAGATTTTGCCCCTTAATTAATTTCTTCCTCTATTTCTCTCTCCTACTAGATAATTTTCAAGATCAGATGAAAAGGGAACTAGCCTACCGAGAAGAAATGGTGCAACAGTTACAAATTGTAAGATGCATTTCTACTTAAAAATAAATGCAGTGGGATGGGTTTGTTGTCAAATCACCCAAGGTGTATGAAATTGTTCATGTTTTTGCTGTGAAATCCTTTGGTCCACTTTTTTCTCAGCTGGTTTAGATACTAATTACCAAGAGATTTACTTAGACACAGGATTAAACAGATGTGTCAGTATGTTTCCTCTGAATGTAACTACCTACCATGTGTTTATAGACAGATGTGTAAATTGTTTCTGTGGGCAAACCAGAGGTACCTGCATCGTCTTCCACTATGCAAACTTCTGAACACAGTGCTGGCATGCACTAGAAACTCGGTGAAGGGCAATTGTCATCTTCCCCTCCTTTCACTACTCAGACCTGAGCCTGGCTCTCCATTGTCAATAGAACTTAGTATAAACACAATTAATCAATTAAATTAACTTGACATATGAAAAGAAAGGAATTATTTCCAAATGAAGTATGTTACTCACTATTCTAATCATGTCGAAAGGTGGACACTAAGATCTATTTATATGGAAACAGAAAAACAGGAAAATGTCTGATAAATAAATATAATCGTTTTTTTTGTTTTGTTATTTGCTTTTTTTTCTTCTGAATTCCTCACCCTCTGTCCTCATGCAGATACTTCTAGTATTATTCACCAGTGCTTTTAAAGCAGTCTCCCCATCTTCCTCATTTTCATGAGTGCAATGGGGAAATCATTTCTTCTTAGAATTTGTAAGGTATTTTTAATCACCTGGACAAAGACATACACTGGTCCTCAGTATCATTCACAGCATATTATAATTTGGGTTGTCGGCATTTCTGAGCTGATCCATGTTATCCTTATACCATTAAGTATGTATCTTTGCAGAGCCGCTTGTCTTGTCTAGAGAACCAGGAACCTAGCTCTCTTGTTGGGACTATTTAAGGAAGATGATTATTAATGTTTCTTTTCTGCATGGAAGAAATCATGTTTGTGTTAATGGAAATTGTGAGTCACATTTAAAGTAATCTTGTTTTTCATGATGTTTCTCCCCATTCTGGAGGCTCTGTTAAAAGTGCTGCTTGTCACTCTCAAACTGAGGTTTTCCTTGACCTCCTCAAGTGCTGGTTCACAGCTCTCAGTTCTGAAAACCACCTCAGTATAAGATGCCTCTTAAACAAGATCTTTCTTCTTGTTTTGGTTTAGTTTGTGTTGGTTTTGTTTGCAGCTAAATTCACTAGGGAGCAAAAAGATTTTCTTAATAGTCAAACAACTAATCGGGGGTTTTTTAACCCCCGCAGAGGTTAAAAATATGTATCTACTAGTCTTAGCTTTTGATACGTAAATAATAAGAGCTACTAATTATTCGCCGTGAATATACTTATTTTCTTTGTCCAAAGGAATAACTTAAATATAAAATTGGAGGTAGAGGGATTTAAAATTTTAAGACGTTACTGATTTTACTCAGGACTTCGTTTTTAGACTCTTAAAATGAAAATTGTCAGACATTGAACCAAAAATTGGTGATTTCAGAGTGGTGGTGATTCTAGAAAAATGGGCATTAAGAAGGAAGATTAAGTATTTCAGTGCCCTTTTTTAAGGCTAGTTATTTAACCTTAACATCTTAACTTTCTTTGACATTTGATTTTTTTAGTAAAAGAGAAAATGATATTGCATCCATGTAATAAGTGAGCAGTATTGATAAAAGAAAAAAATGTCTCATGTCTTTTGAGATATTGGTACATGGAAGATACAAATTGATATTACTAAACATTTTTATTATTCTGTATTGCAAAATATTTTGTCATATGTATTTATTTATCTAGACAAATGTTATTAATTTACCTTCCACTACGTAGCAAATTATTTCTGGTTGCAAATTAAATTATTTGGGAGAAGCTAGAATTTTTCCCCCAGCCCCGTAGGTATAATTCCTGAAATCCACAAAGGCACATCCAAGCTAACAATATAAAAATTGGTGAAATACACATGATTTGTCCCTTCTGCTTCTTCCTCTTCTTTTGCCCCTACCATTAGATACCAAGAGTTTTCTTGCTGCCTCCAGTACCAGCATGGTGTCTAGCATCAAATAGCTACCAGTAAACATTTGTTGAATGAATCACCACCCATGGATGCTCCCTGCCCCTCCTCTGATATTCTCACACAGCAGTCCTCTTAATTCTTTTCCAAATTTCCCTGGTTCAGTCCTGATTTCCTCAAACATGCTTTTGTGCTAAATAACTACTTACCAAAACTACTAATGGACAGCACATACTGTTGAATTATGGGGAGCTCATATATTACTGTACTGTCTTCATGACTAGCAGCCTTAAGTTTTAAGTTCTGCACACATGAGTTCAAGACTCATCCCATATAGTTCATTAACTGTCAGTTCTTCGACCACAAGGACCTCTTGTAAGATCTAACCTAGTGCCCTGATAGAGATATAGTAAGATGTAAGTATGTAATAAACATGAACAGCCCATGCAAGTCATAAAATGCTCTAATGCCAATATAAGCAATTGATTGAATGACGTGCCCCCTCTCAGAGTAGTACTTTGATAGTAGAACTGTTTAAGCCCTGGTGGCTGGAGATATTTTTGTGAAGAAAGGATCTGTGTTCACGTTATCCCATATGCTTTAGAACTGAGGCAGCAGACGCAAGGTTACTCAAAAAGAAATTTATTTAGTCTTTTATTGAGCTTGTTCGATTTGCTAAAGTACCTGGGGGGAAATGCCTTTAGAAAATTATATCTAAAGATTATCAAGAAGTTGCTAGGTATCACAATTATTGACTTTCTCAATATTTTTGGTTGAATGATCTAATTCATCAGTAAATATGGTTACATATTTTGCTCCCTGAGAACCCAACAATTCACTCAAAATTATTTTATTATTTTATATTTAAAGTTTACGGATCATATATTACAGAATAGTCATCTGGCTACAGAATAAGCATTTTTTTTTCTTTAGATAAAATAAAAACCCTTTCTATCCTGCAATAATGGAGAATTCAGATATATTAAAACCATATTTTGTAACGATTCCCATAGATTCATAATGCATTTATACTATGCTGTTACACAGTGTTCTTATTCAAAAGATTATATCGAAAGCATCTTGGGTATCATTGACGTAGAAAGAAAACTTATGAATTTCTTCGGCTCCTGCATTTTTAGATTCTCCACTGACTATAATTTCTGCACCATCACTTCCTTTTCCAGTTTGTTAAATGCCAAGTTGTGATGACTATAGAGACAAATGATTGACTCTCTGTGCACTTATAAATGAATGTGCATTTATCTTAATGTCAGATTTAAAGCATATGAAGTATTTAACATTTATACATGACCACAGCTAACTTTTTAAAATAGCTTAAAATTCGAGTTTTATAGTTCTTTTCTTAACTGAATAAATTTTTTAAATATTTTTTTTATTTTTCAATTATACTTGGCATATAATATTATATTTCAGGCGTACAATGTAGTGATTAGACATTTATATAACTTATGAAGTGATCACCTTTATAAATCCAGTACCCACTGATACTATAAGTAGTTATTACAATATTATTGACTGTATTCTTTATGCTATTCCTTACATCCCTGTGACTATTTTGTAACTACCAATTTGTATTTGTATTTCTTAATCCTTTCCCCTTTTCACCTATCCCTCCCAAACCCCCTCCCATCTGGCAACCCTCAAAATTAGAGTTTTATAGTTCATAACATAGTTTGTGTTAAAGTCCCCCGCCTCTGCCCCAGGGTTTCAAATGCTTAAAATGTTTTCATTACTAAACCAGATTTATTTATACGAGCAAAGAAATATATTCCTCTCACTATGCACCAAATTCAAAAGTTACAGAATTAAGCAAGTTCACGAAGATGTTACTGTTCAATATAATAAAGAACCACAGATTTCTCATTCACAAGTGAATTGTGACTCTAGGAAAAATGTGTCCCTCTTTAAAAACAAAATCCATCACCCCTTAGGGTTAAGAAGAAAGTGAAGAAACTGACACAATGTTATATTGCAATTACATTTTAATTTTTTTATATACAAAAGGTGAAACTATTTGACTCTTTATAAACTTTTGATTAAAATTTTTATAGTCTGGAATATAATATAATTTACAACATGAGCTAAGACTATTTTGATGCCTTGATAACTTTTTTTTTTTCATTGCTAATTTGGCAGCAATTTTTTGAGCAAGTAAACTTCTATATAAGCTACTACTGTAGATATAAGATATAGACCTTACCCTCTCAGAGTTAAAGGCGTGCTCTTTTTCAGCTATAATTCTTGAAGGACATGCTGTAACAGAGAGCCTAGACCCAGATCCTGATCCTTTGAACTTGCTAGATCGCTACCAAGAGGCTCAGATGGAGCAAATGTACTAGTCTTGAAGTGCCCTCTGCTGTTTTTCCAGAATGCTGCAGTCACAAGCAACCAGAGGAAAGGGTCTCAAAGTTCTCCATTAAAAGCCTCAAGTAAAATAATGTTCAACCAAAAGGTTTAGTACTAATGTTTCGTTCTCTGTGGACTGGTTAAAAAAAAAAAGCAGTTAACAGCTTCCTGATGGTGGGAGCACAATGCTTCCTTGCAGGGAAAGGAGCTCTAGGTCTTATCTTGGTGGGAGGAGTGGTCCCTCTCACAGCTCTTCAGTGATGCAGTATTTTCTTAGAGACCCTCCATGTTCATTAGGATGGGAATTGCCCAGATTTCTGTCGTCTCAAGATGATAGAGAATTTTTTTAATATGTTTTATATTTTTTAAAGGAGGTAGCCTAGTTACTTTTTGCAGTATGTTTTTAGAAAAAGATCCCTGGGCCACTAGAGGATTTGGATTTTTTGGCTAAATATGCAACAAAAGGAGGTGCCTGCAAGTCAGAGGACTTTGTACAAGTCTGAACTTCTGTGGAATCTGCCTTAAGATTCTCTAGCACTAAAGAAAAAAAAAAAGAGTCTTCAGCACTTTGGCTACAGAGGGTCCTTTTCCAATTATTGCCCTTTGCCATGCAACTTGACAATGCAATCACCTGCTCCTTAGTTATATAGCCTCTTCTCATCTTTATCCTTTCAAGATGTTGACCCACCTGCATGTCTGGCCTCAAGCCAACTCTCTCAGCACAAACTAAGAAGTTATCTTTTTTGGTAAGACCCCAATACATTTGATAGGCTGTACCCCACTAAGTAATTTAGAAGTTATAGAATAACTTTAAGGGTTTTGGTTGTTGTTTTTTTTTTTGGGGTTTTTTTTTTTGTCCATGCCAGTCTCAGTGATTTCTAAGTTGGTCCAAATGAAAAGAAAGCTTTTGTAAATTCTATTATGGGAACTTTATGTGTAATAATTAGCTTAAATAGAGCCCCTAGGATCCTGACCTCTCACACGGGGGAGTATTTCCGAGGTCTCTGTAAATCCAATATTGCATTTCATGGAATCTAAGGTATTGTCAATTGTAAGAGGCAACATTACTTGATGCATCACAAGAAAAGAAGCTTCCAACTATTGTTCTAAGATACCATCAATTATAATATATCAAATTTCAGAGATTTAAAATGTGAGGAGGAAAATGCATCACAGAATCAATGAAATAGGGTGCTTTTATGAACAATTGGGCCGTGTGCTAATATATTCTTTATTTATCATTCATGGTTTAGGACTTAGAATTAAAAATACATGATTTTTAGCTCACAATCTTTTGCTTTTGTGTCTTTGTTTTTGTTTGGATTTTATTTCATTTTCTTTTAATGAAAGAAATGCAACAGTCAAGGTTTGAGTGGGATAATTCTTTACACAGATTTAAGTTCCAGGTCTGGAGATTTGGGATTAAATGGACCTATTTGGAAATGTCCTTTTCTTTCCCCCTGAGTCCTTTTTTCTTTTCCTTCTCAGTTTCCCATCTTAAGAAAATATTCATTGTGGTTTCGGGGGATGGGAGTGGAAAGAAAGGAAGGAAGAAAGAAAAAGGTATTCTGACTTAGATCTGAAAGTAGTACCCTTCAGGCAGTTTTCTTTGGGTTAGGATGAGTGGTTTACTGACTTCGATGAGATGGCCCATGCTGATGTTAACTTATCTCAGGAAGTGCCTGGCACAGAGCAGACACCAAATCTTGATGGCATCTAATCTTGATGTTGAGGACTCTTTCTAAATGTGAGAGTGGCACAAATACATTCTATGAGGTAATGCCTCATCCCTCAAGGTTTATATCAATTCTGCTTTTTATCCTAAATACTATAATGCCTTTCAAGTCTCCGTTATATCACGCATCTAAAGAGAGAGGTGATCCATGTGTTTGGGCATATTACAGCATGCACCCTAATGGAAAATTAAGATTCAGTGTGTCTCTGTTAATAGCAGATGTAGCATAATCTAGAGTGAAAAAAAAAGAGGTAACTAGAGTAGGTCCCTGTGTAACTGTTCTTGTCACAGTTAGCTAGCTGATCTCAGCTCACGTCCTAAACTGTGAGATTAGGACACTAAACTATTAATGGTACTATATGAATCATTAATTTCGAACTACTATCCATGCCCTTTATCAGATGTATGCCTATTGGACACATCCATGTTGTGGTTGCCTATTAAAATAATAAGGTGGTTATTTTAGTCTCATCCTTTGTTTTCCATTAAAAAGACTGTTTGACTCAACTGACTGGTTATTACGGCAAAATGTCCAGCTAATCGTAGTCACTAACATCATTGTATATTTGTAGTTCCTTCCTATTAACAAAGATCTGTATTTATGAACCGGTAGATCAGGAGAGCAAAAAATAAATATCCTGCTGGGAATAAGGAGAATGTATATAACAGTATTCAAAAACATTGCCTAGTTTAATGATAATAATTTTATTTCCCTCATTGCTTTTACATGACAGCTATATTTCATGTTACATTTTAGAAGGCTGAATACTTATTTAAGTGTAAAATAGATTCAATCTGTAGAGTTCTGAGTTTAGCCTTGTAAGGATGAAGGTAAGTAACATAATGATAGAGTATCTTAATTGGGGTTAGTGCAGAGGCAAATCTAAATAATATATGTTGTCCAATTTCAACCATTTGAATTTTCTAATGAAAAGCCACATATCAAACACTACAGGCTTTCATTCAACACTCCAGTAGTGAAAAGTACTTTTCAAGTTTATCTAGGTAGAATTCTCAAGGTCATATTTTCCATTCAGTGCAATTATTTCTGAGGCTTCTTTGTAGTTATTAGGAAATTACCCAGAGTAATAGTTTTTGTTTAGTTGGTTAATCTTATATGTGATTTATAATGATAGCATATTTCATCACTCTAATTAAATGAAAGATTACATTGAACTAGTTTGTAATCATGTTCTTGTTTTGTGACCTTGGACATACATGATAACATCATGTTAGTTTTCGTACCTAAATAAAAAATAAGAATGCCGTATTATTAAATGCAAATTTTAAAAAACTTCTTTAAGTGCAATGTCACATAATAACTGCAGAGACTAACTGTAGCAACATTCCAGTGCGATCACCTGTTCTGTGTTTAATGTGTTTTTTAACAGGGCTTAGGAATGTTATCCCCCAGAAGCTCCATACTGCTGAGCAGATGGAGACCTTTTCTCCTCAGGGAGGATCCATTGGCATTCAAATTGTTAGGCATGATGAAAGGTCTCCATTATACATCTGTTTCCACATTTAGCTTACCTGGAGAGTTTTGCTTGTTTTTATCTTACAGATCCCTTATGCAGCAAGCTTGATCAGGAAAGAAAAGCTTGGTGCTCATCTCAGCAAAAGCTAAAAGGTGAGTTCGCCTTTTAAGGAAGGAGATTTTTCTTAACTCTCTGAATTTCTATTGTTTGGCTGTGTTCTTTATTGATGTATTTGAAACAGTCCAACTGATTTGTAAAATTGAGTTCTGTGTTTAAGCCAATATATTGATGAACTTCGTTATATCTGGACTTGAGACTTCCTAAATAGACAGTTAAGTGGGTCTTATAAATTCCGTGGAAAATTCCTAAAACTAAGGAAATTCTCTCTTCGGTCTGCAGATGTGATCTTCATTGTGTTTTGAGGTTTTCTGCTCTTTCTGGTTCAACCTGACATCCCAATTTCTGCCCCTCTGAAAGAAACTGACATGTCAGCAAGCACGCTTATTGTGTCTCATCTTCAGTCTCTCTTTAGCTTCCAAAAACTCTTCCGAAATCTGACTTTGAGTGGCTTTCTGACAAATGGTGATGTGAACAATTAGGGGTGGTATTAGACCTTTGAGAACTTGTGCTCTAGGAATAGTAATTCATTCTTCCCTTAAACCAATAACAGTTTCTCCACAGCTGAAGCCGGTTCAAGGTTGTATCCAGGTTCAATGGCAACAATTTAAAAGACAAATATTCTGGACTCCTAAGGAAACGAAGGCAGTGAAAATTCAATGACTATATTCAAAACATAAGTAAACATTTCAAAAGCAACTTTTTGATTATTTGAAAGAAGATAAATATAATTATTAGAATTGAAGGAATGCAAAAACTAGGACTTTGTTGTTTCTGTAATAATGCATTGGATGACCTAACAACTGGAATTATTAAATCAAGAAAAACCTCAAATTTCAGAGGTAGCTTTAGTAAGTGTTCATGGCCAACTAGGACTGTGATCATTTATCAGTTTGATCCATTCCCATTTGAATAATTCTTCCCACTTCTTCCCTCTGGAACATGATTTCAAACCAATGGAGTTTATTGGCAAAAAGAATTCAGGCTCACAGTTCCTTTTCTTCCTTTGTGACTTTCTTCTGCCTGCCAAAAGCCTCCTCTACTATGTGCAGTGACAATCCTATTTCTTGCCATCACCTTTATTAGTGATAAACTTCAGTATTTGTCATTAATTATGATAATTATGTCACATTTCATCAGGAGCTCAAAATTCTTTCCAAGACAGACTCTCATTCACATGCTTTGTCTTAATTTTATGCACAGGGAACTGAAGTACAGAGAATAGAGATGGATGTTTTATGTCTGTGTTGCAAAGCCAAGAAGAGATTTTAGGGCTCCTGCGACTTTAGGTCCAGTGCCTACTCGCTTCTAATGCCTGTACTTCCTGTCTTCTGTGAGCAGATGTTCCTGCAACAGAGATGGTCAAATAATAAGTCATTTTGTTTCCATCTCCATAAAGTTATACACAAATGGGCCTGCGAGTTTGGCTCCATTCTATAGATTCAAGTATTTTTCTTGAGTCTGAAGCTGACTTTGGGCAATTTCTCTTTATAGTAGACAGATTTGTACCAGCAGAGTGAAATGAATAATTTTAAAACATTCAGACTCCAGTAAATCTTAACCCAGAATATCAAGATAATCAAGGCAAGAATCATCCAAATTAATGCTGAGAAACCCAAAATGTCAAACTAATTTTTCTTTCAAAGAGGATATATTAGGATGTTTTTGTTAATAACCTTTCATTGAAGTATAACAAATTCAGCAAAATCTACAAATGATAAAGTTATATAACACATAAAATCATGAAGTCTACAAATTGAAACTCAATGGATTTTCACCAGATGAACGAACGCACTGAGGTTTCTAGCACTCAGATAGCTACCTTGTATTCCAGGCCAGCTACTCCTCCACCCCAATGAAGAGTAGCTTTGCCTGCTCCTAAACTTTAGTAAAGGATGTTCTATAGAATATTCCCTTGTGTCTGGCTTCTTCTACTCCATGTTCGTGAGATTCATCCATTAGAGTGTAGTCTGATTTATACGTAGGAACTTCAGTAAACTCTCTTTTTACTCCTTCCACTTCCTCAACTCATCCTCCCTGCTTGTCAGACACATGCTGCTCTTATACCTACAGAGTGAAGATTCACTGCCCAGAAACCACGCCCCTGATGGTGACTTAGCTTACAGCTAGGTGGAAAAAAAAAGATTGATTTGTGTTTAGTAACTAATGCTTCCTCCACGCTGATTTTGTTTCCATCCTTGCAGACAAC
This sequence comes from Pteropus medius, assembly GCF_902729225.1. NCBI lineage: Eukaryota > Metazoa > Chordata > Mammalia > Chiroptera > Pteropodidae > Pteropus > Pteropus medius. The sequence continues at coordinate 20,464,601 of NW_024340849.1, forward strand.
AGGGATTTCTCTAAGTAGACCCTGGTGCTTTCAGAAGATTAGTGGTTACTTAAATGCTGAGCTAAATCAGCCAAGCAGAGAATCACGACCATATTGTTAGAGGCAGTATTTGATTCTCGACATGCCAAGCCTGCAAGGAATTACCCCAAGAGAGATTACAAAATAAAAATCATTACACCAAGAGAGAGAGACAAATTCTGTCTTGCTGAGTGACCACAGGTTTCCAAATTAGGGACTGATGCATAAATGTCTTATGCAAGAGTGACCCTTAAGGTAGTGTGCTGTGTTCTTGCCACCCAGTGGATTCCAATATGACTATTAAGAGGAGGAAGCTTTTCAAAACCACAGGCAATCCACTTAATAAGCTGAGCAAGTACCGCTGCATATCACTGCTCTACAAATCTTTTTTGCCCTACATTAGGACATAAGAAATTCCGTGTTGAGTCAAAATAAAGGTCCACCCAGACCAGATTAGTAATTGTGTAACTCCATTAGAAGAACCAAATTGTTGTTCTTAACGGTACCAACCTCAAAATTTAGGCATGTACACTGAATACTCTTAACTTTCCCTCGATAACTCCTTAAAGATCCATTACCCGTGAATTTATCTAAACCTTTCTTCAACCTAGGCATAGTCCCCCTTGGGGCAATGAATTCTATTTGTTTAGCTGCCAGCTGTGTAAAGTGTAGTTTATTTTATTTATCTTCAAACCACCTCCTATAACAAGCCCTGGTAGATTAGACATTCTACTGCTCTGTGTATTTATTTCATTGTAAGCTCACGCGCACAATGGAAATGATTTGAAAAAGATTTCAGAACATTCCGTATATTATTCCGGGACTGCTTTTAATACTAGAATTATTCCTGATGGTCTTTCTTACCTTGGTTGTTTCTGTGTCCTACACAGACACTCCATTGTAATCCATGTGAAATCTGCACTCCAAATAAAAATGCCATGATGTTAACACTAATTTAATTATTACTTTACTTTCTTTTTCTTCCAAGCACCATTTAACATTATGCAAATGTCATCCATGTACCTGGTTGAAACATCCATGTCTTTCACAGAGAACTCAATCATTTCATATAAGTGGAAAGTGAATCACAGGAAATGGCTTGTTCATTGTCACACAGAAACTCATTGACCCAACTGGAAATAATAGTAACTATCATTTATTGAGCACTAACTATGCCAGGTAGTAGACTAAATTCTTTGCCACATTATATCTTTTGACCCTTAACAACTCTATAAAGTAGGTCCTATTATTATCCCTATTTCATGCCTGAGAACACTGAGGCTCAGCGAGGTCACTTAGCTATCAGTGACAAGGTCAGGATTCAATCCAGGTCTATTTGACTCTAAAGCCACTTCTCTGTCTGACTAGAATCATTGGGCTGATTTTGAGGACATCTGGCTTCTAAATCTGATACTACCTCCCTATGTTGTCATTTAATCTCTGAGTCTCATGCTTATCTTAAAATGTGGGTGGCCAAACCTGATCAAAGTCTTTGCCAGCTCTAAAATTTTGACTCTTGCATGCCAGTCTTCTGCCATATTCTCTCTCCTTTCCCACAAAGGGGATGCTTTTTATTAAAGTCTGCTGGAGACCGTATGTAACACTCAAGGGCATGACCCACCTCGTTTTGCCTTATATCTGCATTTTCTTCATCACTAATTGCTACTTTGCACCCTTCTGGAGAGTTTGAAAATATAGAGTTTGATTTTTTCCTATGCTAACAATATCTACCTCTTTGGTAAACTCTGTTATTTTTATTTTACTTCTGAAATTGCTACAAAAATAACAAAGAAAAGGTCTTTAAAAGATGTAGAGGGATTGCAATTGAACAGTCTGTGACCTCCTTTTGTATAGATCAAAGACAAAAAGGGGAAGAGGCATATCCATTTCTCTCATCTGTAGTCAGACATAAGAGGACCAGTTTCTTTCAAGTGTCTCCATTTAGAATGACAATGTGTACTCCCACTGTTCTAAGTACTCTGTGTCAATTATCTTATTTAATCTTCAAAACAACCCATTCATAGAAGTATTGCTACTTTGACCATTCTGCTGCTGAGAAAACTGAAATGCAGAGAGATGAGTAAGTTATCTGTGGTCCCACTGCTAGCAAGTGGCAGGATTGAGCCAAGCCACCCTGCTCTGTGACCCACGCTTCATCTGCTTTTCTCTGATTTATAGCCTGAAAGTGTAGCCGAATTCACATTTTCTAGTATCAGTTACCAATATGCGGTTAATAACCAATCCTGTGGTTTCATTGATGTAGAATCACAAGAACTCCATTCATACTTCTATAATTGCTCTAACACTCCAGAACGGGAAAAATAGATGTAACTTGGACCATCCAGGCAAAGCCAGCAGGCACCAGAGCATGAAATTCTGTCTGCCTCTTTCACTGTAGGCTGTCTTAATGTTTGCCCAACAACAAATCTAGAATCACCCTCCCCTGCCAAAAAAAAAAAAATGGCTTTACTGTAAAGAAGGCATAGCAAACCATCACACTCTGATTTAGTAGTTCTAGTTTGGCTCAGTGTCAGTGGAGATGCATAATCTAAGATAGGCAAATATACGTAAAAAGGAAAATGATTTCATGGTCACTGTGTAAAGGGTTTTGTTCAAACTGTACTAAGAATGTCTTCTCTTAAGGATATCCTAAATATTACTTTAAGTAGTTTTAAATGATCTGATTTTATCATGCTGAGGTTGTCATCTGTGCTTTTTGTCTTATCCCAGGTGCACAGACCCACTTACTCTTGTCCTCTTGTAAGATACAGCCTGCCACTGAGCACTTCTGACCCACATAAAGACTGAGATCGAAAGGGCTTGGGAATCAAACACAAAATCACGTTCAAGCGAACCCAAGGACAAGTGACCTCAAAGCCACATGGACAACCATGTAAAATAGACTGTAGCGGCCATTAATTCGTGGGGGGAGGGGGGAGCCAACCAGAGCAGTCAATGCTTGTTGCATCTTTTGGTGGAACCAAAGTTTGAGTCTTTGTGTTTTTAAGGCCAACTGAACCTGGAGTGTTGGGAGTGCTGTTAGCCAACCAGGGGCGGGAAATCCAGGGACGGTCTCCAGAGATCTCAGTGCTGCACACTTGGAGAGAGCAGCTCTAAAGACTGTCTTTTACTATTGAAGAAGTGAATCTTGGTGGAAAGAAAACACAAGACCTTTCCTAGGAGTAGGGATCACGTTTTGACAGCTACGATGGCATCAGCCATACAAAGTTGCTTTTCATAGCAAACTGGACAGACTTACACGAGGCCCCTTCCTCTCTGGTACTTTGCCTGCTGTATGAATGAAGATTGTATTCCTCTGGAAATATTTTACAGTTTAATATTGAGTGTAATTAAGAATATAATCATGTTATCAAAAATGGTATTTAACTCTGTTGTAGTTTCTTTAACATTCATGTGGATAAAAAAAAGTCTATAATAAAAAAACTATGAAGTAATAGTTGTGTTCATGTAGTTAAATGCACATTTACTTGGGGTCAACTAATATAAACTAATACTTTTTAGAATTATTTTGGCATAAAATGTTTGAATAAATTATTTTTGAAAATGGAATTCCTTCCAAAATGATTATTAAAGTCTAGATGAGCCTTTGGCCATTGTGAGCAGCTAGAGTCCTCCCATCACATTAGGTTCGTCATACGGATAAGGGAATGTTCTAAATTCCTGCTAGGTCTTCCAACAGTGTTGGCGACGAAGTTCATATTGTGCCTTTGTCCTTACTGTGATATCGCCTCGAAGTCCATGAGATTATTTTAAACCAAAAATTCGGCCTTTTGGAATTTCTGTTTTTCAGAGAGAGAGAGGCCCAAATTGTGACCCTTTGGGGGCCAGAATTGCTAAGGTAGTACTGGGTTGCACAGAGTCAACTATGGACCTCCTACTCTGAGGTTGCCAAAGACCAACCTAACCAGAGAGGCATCTCACCAATGGCATCCATCGACAGATTGCAAAAGAGGTTTAAAGCAGGGGTCCCCAACCCCCAGGCTGTGGACCAGTACCAGTCCATGGCCTGTTAGAAACCGGGCCGCACAGCAGGAGGTGAGTGGCAGGCAAGCCAACTAGCAAAGCTTCATCTGTATTTGCAGCCGCTTCCCAGCACTGCTTCAACTCCACCTCAGATCATCGGGCATTAGGTTCTCATAGGAGCACTGGTCCCTGGTGCCAAAAAGTTTAGGGACCACTGGTTTAAAGTGCATCACCACAATATTTGATACTTTTCCACACCATCTTCATTATCTCATCCTTAGCACCACATTAAGAAATCAAAGAAAGGATAACTCACTGTGATTTTCCTTGTAGCCCATGAAGGGTGGGACGCGGGATCAGAGAAGAGATTTAAACCAAGTTCTAAAGTCTGAGGACAGGTTCGCGCGACCACTAGCAGAAAATAATCTGAAAAGGCTGTGACTAACCACAGAGGGCAGGATGTTCTCTTTGAGGTGTTCTTCCAAGAGGGGCCTGGGTCTGGGCATGGGACTTATACAGCCCTACAGATATAGCACCTGTTTCTGAAACTGGGCAGTCACATTGATGGAGCATTTTCTCCCATGCACACTCTAAATTTAATGTAGGGATGGAATCACAGCATCCTAGCTTCATACTTTAAGCCAATAATACCAGAGGTGAAAATTACAGAAAATTATCAGGGAGGACACAAATCTGACTTCGTGACAAGCCACCAGGGAACAGCGGAGGTCATTTTCTTCAGAATCTACTGCAAACTCAGAGCAAGCTTGGTGGCTGGGCCAGGGATTCCTGAGGGAGAACCAACAGATTTGCAGATGAATTTAAGGTCTTTGTCCCTGTAGCTGCTTCAACTGGCAGTATAAACAAGCCTGAAATGTCATTCTTTTCTTTCCAATTGCAACTGTAAATGGCTCAGAGTTAGTACTAAAATCAGCAAATAATCTTGTAGCAAAAGTAACATAAGAACCAGATAACTTGACAAAGTATGTCTGAGAGCCTAGAATTACTAACCATGGCATAGCTCTGAAGTGAGTTAATGGCCAGGCTCAGGGGGAAAGACCACTGGCCTCTGCTACTGAGAATGCTGAAACCTCATTGGTTCCTTCCAGCTCTGCACCTAAATTCCAGGATCCAGAGAAGCCCAGCTGCACATTGTTCCCTGAGCACTAGATGACTCCTCTTGTCCTTACTCTCATAGCTTTATAGTTTCCCTGTAATTTGAGGTTTTCTTTTTAAATCAGTCTATTCTTTGCAATCACTAGAGCTTAACAATCCTCCATGCAACCATGAAGTTATATACCAAAACCCAAAAGCTTCGGAGAAAAAGAGTCAAGGAAATCCATCATATGGTATAGAAATGTCATTAACCCACCTATTTTCTCATTAAGGAGAGTAAATATCTCCCTTCTATTCTAGCAATGCCTGATGCTCCTAAGTTGCAACGAAAAGCATTTGTCCCTAAAACTACATATGATTGGGTTATCTGAGCTGCCTGGAAACAGACAGAACATCCATCTAAAGCACTGCATGGGGCTAAAAATAAAGCCACTCTTCCGAAGGACAAATAATTCTCAGCCCCACAAAATGACGGCAGAAAAACGCTGTGCTTTTTCCTTTGACTATTTTATCATGTCAAAATTCCAAGGTCAACCCAAATATTAGCTAATGAAGAAAATGAGCTGTGCAAATAAAATCTTCTAATTCCAAATGAAATTATAAGATCAGAAAGGGCCACAGCAAAACAAAGCAGAAATCCTGGCCTAACCAATAAAGCATTTCCTATAGGGATAGACAAGACATTTCAGACTGGTGTTTTTGATCCTCAGAATGCCTTGAATAATTGCTCATCTATTTGCCACAGGCAAGGGGAGTGGGACATCATATTCCAATATCCTTAGATTGAGCAATGAGTGTAGCCTCAGGTCTGCGAAATGCAGAGGTAGAACCTCTCCTGGCTACAGGAGATATGATCAAGCAGGTAGGATCTCTTTCATTTAAGTTTTAATTTCAACTTTAAGTGGAACATTCATATTGAAGCTAATTTATCTGCTATTACAATGACCCCCATCACTTTTATACTGCACAATTGTATTCAGCTTCATATAAGGATCTGGATAGGAAATTATATATATATATATATATATATATATATATATATATATATATATATATATACATACACTTTAGTCCTTATATATATATAATTATATATATACATATATATATAATTATATATGTGTATATATATAATTATATATATATAAATACACTTTAGTCCTAAGAACTTTGCAATCCTATGCTATATAGTTATTAAGTTGTGCATAAGAAGTAGAACCTTTTACTTTTTTCCTAAGAATGTATTTCATTTTAAAAGAAAACAGTGCTTTCAAATAATATGCATGAGGTTTTTACCAAATTTCTTATATGGGAGAGAAATGGAGTCCTATCTTGTTATTTTAAGTACCACTGTTATTTTAAATTTTCTGTTAACTTTAACTGATTACAAAACCTTTTCTTTATTTGGGGGCTCTGATGAGTCAACAGCATAACAATTGGTGTGACAACTTTCCAATGCACACTTATATTGTTTACGTCATTTTATGTTCTCATTAGCCCTTTGATTTAGCTAAGGGAGGTCAGTGGATATGAAGGCTAGTTAAATTCAGATTCAAGCTTCCAGTTCTTCTCACTGCCCTGGTAAGCTTTTCCTTCTTAATCTCGTTGCCTTGCCAGCTCTAATATCTCTGATATCTCTCATTGCAATATAGACAGGTAAAAATGGGGAAAGGTACTAACCTGAACTTGATCTGCTTTCCACTGTTGGAAAGGAGTTAGGTTGGAAAGGTACACTCTCCAAGAGGCCTCATAGATTCTCGTGTGATGCAAGCAATGCTATTACCAGGTGCATAGCTAGGACCCCACAAAGGAATAGAGCTCAACAGTACAGACAAACTCAGGAGCAGGAGATCATAAATCATCACCATCCATGATAACAGGACCCTGCTGCACATGGCATTCATAGGCAGGTTCCAGCCTTGGGAAAACACAATGTTGAAAATAAATAGAGTGGCAAGAAGCAAGCTCAGTCTTTAACTCAGGGATGCGTAAAAGTGAGAGCAATATGCCTTAGGAACCTATGTGATCATTGGCTATCCTAGTCAGGGTGGGCAGCAAGATAAGCTTTAGGGTCAGGTGATAGCCCTGGGACTTGCAGACTTGAGCCAGTAAGCACCACACAGGACTGAGAGGAGAGAGCTAAGGCTTTCTAAATAAAGCTTGTCTCTAGTCTTGATTTGGGCTCTGAAACAGTATTGCAGTCTTAGGAGGAAGAATAAAAAGAGGGCTAGTTTTGAACTGAGAAAGGATCTAAAAAATGCTAAGAGCAGAGAATATCTGTCTGCAAATGGCCATTTATTTCTATATCAGATCCGATAAAAAATATAATTTAGAGGTAATAAACTCAAGTTACATAAAATAAATAGTGATTTGAAAAGCCACGACTCTGTACTAAATTAAGAATTTCCCTGAAAGCATTGTTAACATTGGGAGTTTTCAAATAATAAAATTCATTCTTCTCATCCAGCTTTTACATCATCTTACTATTAAGGACGGTGGCTTCCTGGATGATTGTGGATGGTTTTCTTTATTATATTTTAGACCATTTAGCAAAGTTTATTGATTCATACTTCCTTGTAATCAGTTGTAGTGATTAACATAGCTTTTATGGCCCTTTAGAGATTGACTTTTTAAAGAATCAACATTTCCCCCAAATTATGTGCTTTTAAACATGGTTAAATACTGTTTGAATTCAGTACTAAGCTGTCATTGGTGAAACAGTGATTTTATGTGCAGTTGCCTTCTCATCCCTCTGCTTGTGTGGCAACTATTATCCAATTACTTGGCAGCCAATAATAATAACAGCAGCCAACTTTCACTGAGTGATTACAATAAGCTAAACATTGTGCTAAGTATCTTAATGCATTATTTCACTTAATCCTCTCAACAGCCCTATGAGGCTGGAACTATTTAACTTTTTAATTGAAACTTGAAGGAGTTAAGTCACTCAGGTCATAAGTAGAAAATCACCTTTGGCCATTGTGACTTCAAAACCTCTGCTCTCAACTTCAAAACTCCACTGCTCATTGCACAGACAAGGTTCCTGTTTTTATTATTGCCATCTGTATCCCTCAGTCAATTCCCATCGCCTGAAGCAACTCGAGTAGGCCACTACAAACAAAAGCTGCAAATCCTTAACCTATTTGTGTTGCTTTATCATAGTTCCACTTTAACTTCTATGTCTAAAGACATAAGAGAAAAGACATTTGTTTCTATGTTTCTTGCTCAAGGAAAAGTACATTGGAAGAAAATCATGTCGTTTCCCTATTATTTAGAGAAAGGAAAGCTGTTCCATAATATAACAAATTTTCAGAGCCCTCACAGTCTCAATATCCTTTCCAATGTCTGTAGGCATACTTCCTAGTAACTTTGGTTTCCTTATCCATCCACCCTCACCGTTTTTCCCAAGTGTATGAAGTTGATTCAACGAAGATTAATAAGGTAATGTTTGTAAAGAGAGATCTTTTATTTAATAAGCTACATAAATAACAGACATAAAGTCCCTTGGGAGATACTAAATGATTCTCTGAAATCCTAAGAGATTTCTTTCCTTTAACATTAAGTAACAAGGAAAGAAAAATCTTGGCGACAACAGATGGGTGTTCCATCATCTAGAACAGAACTTTTTATACTTAAGTCTCAATAAGCCAAAACTGATTAATCCTTATAGCTGCTCCAGGACCATACTGAATTGGGACTGTATTCTCATATAGCCAAAGACTTAAAACTAATACTAGAAAAATAAATATGGTATAAAGTTTTGTCCCACAGATTTCACCTTGAAAATTTTTGATGCTACCTAAGGTCTACAAAATAAATCCCAAATCCTTACCTGTTGTTCGAGGCCCTGTATAATTTGGAGCCAATCTACATTCGCCATCTCATAATGGGACTCTCTTCTTTTATTGGCCCCCAATGCCTACCTTCTTGCCTTTACTGACACCATTTCTCCGCCTGAAAGTTCCTTCCTCCTTCTTTCTTCTCTTCTTGCCTAAGCTCTGTCTAGTCCTCAAGAGTCCATTCCTGGCCCTGGCTCTCTAAACCCTCAGATTTCTCCCTCCTCTAAACGCTATAAGGGCGCTTGATTTTCTGCACCAGTTGCTTGGCCCTTCTTATGTGCTGCCTTGAGTTTCTTATTGCTCTCTCTCTCCCTTATGTGTGCCAGCAAGACTGTAAACTCCTTTCGGGCAGGAACAAAAAGTCCCAGTCCTACATTGCACTGCTCTTGGCTGGATAAATGCAACTCCTCCCTAAGTGTTTTCTAATGCAGATGACTTGGATTTCTTAAATGCTCTAAACTTGTGTAAAGGTTTGCAGAGAACTATCAGAACTTGGGGAAGATTCAATATCCAGAAATGTGGCCAACCTAATCGTCTTGCTGAGCCAGGCTTTACTTATCACCACTCCTCCCTATCCCCTACTCCCCCTCTTCAGAGTCTGTCCTCTGCTTATGCACATAGATGCTTCTTGACTTGCAAATGTTCATATATTATGTAGCTTTGCTTCAGAGTCAAAGTAGGTTAACTCCATCAGCACCAGCAAATAACTCTGGTGGTAGTTTGTACAGTGCCACTGGATTTATGAATAAATGAACCTGCTGTGATTATTCTTGAACTCTGCCTTCTTCTTAAGCTGCTGCCCCTTTTCTTCTTCCTGTCACTGCCAATTCCTTTTTCTTAACTCTTCATAGATTTATTTGCTCCTTGGAACCTAGCTTCTGCCTTCACAGGTGGCCACATTTAACTTGACTTTATATTGGATCATGAGTTTGTTGTTCTGCATTTTATTTTGTTGGGTCCTGATTTTAGCTCTTGCTTTTTATTGAAAAGAGTGCCTTTCTTGCTTGCTTGTTTTCTTTCTTTTTTTTCTTCCTTTTTCTTTTCTTTTTCTTTCTTCTTCATTTTTTTTAACCATGTTTGTAGTTAAGGTAGATTAAAAAATGCCGCCGTAACAAATAAAAGCCTGAAATCTCAGTCAGTTGCTTAACATTATAAAAATGTATTTCTTGATTATATCACCATCCACTGTGGATCAGGAGAAAGTTTGCTTCCATGAGTGGCTCTGACAACCCTGGGATCTTCAGAACTCTTCACTGGATCCAGTCTATCCAGCCAGCTAGCTAACAAAGGGGGGAAATGATCAAACAGAAAACTCATTGTTCTTAACTGCCTTGGCCTGAAAGTGAAACTCACATTCCATTGGCCAGAACTCAATTATACAGTCCCACCTAACTGTAGGAAACACTGAGAAATGTAGACATCTTATATACCCAGGAAGAACTGAACTGGATATTGCTGAATATTTATAATTATTACCATACCATATAACATCTATCTTTTAGTTGATTCTCATGTTATCTATTATATTAATCTATTTTTATTTCTTTTTGCTATAAGAGATTCTTCATGGAGCACATTGGCTCTAGTTTTAATTTGCATCAATGTTTTTTAGGATTATGGCAGACCTCTCTCAGTTTTTCTCATTGGCTGCTTAGTTTAGTTCTGCCATTTCTTATAACTTCTTGTATATCTCCAAATAACTTTCTCAAAAAGGATGCATGAAACTTATCTCCATTAAAATACAAATTTCTTGAGGGTAGGGCCTCTGGCATGTTTATTATTATGTCTCTATCGTCTAAAATAATGCTAAAATAATTACTCAAAAAATATTTATTGATTGACTAGGCAAACTTCGAGTCTGCATATTTAAAAATATTTTTGAAAAACAATTTTGTTCAGAAAATGTTAGTTTTGCCTTTGTTTTAAAAATCTTTAGTTTACCCTCACCATTAATAGTTTGATTGGCTATAGAATTTTAGATCCAAATTATATTCTTTCAAAACCTTGAAAGAAGCTCACCATTATCTTCCATATTTAGTGCTAATCAGTTTCTTATTTCTTTATAAATAACATTTTCCCACTCTTGAAGCTTTTGGAATTTTCTCTTTAATGAAATTTAAAATTTAAGATTTAAAATTTAATAAGTTTTGAAATTTCATGATGGTGGGTCCAAGTAATGGAATTTTTTTTCAAACCAATTAACCTGCTCAGTACCGAGTAACTCTTTTCAGTTTGAGCTCTCATACACTTTTCATCTCTGGAAATTTTAATTTTTATTATTTTTTTCCTGTCCTGCATTTCTGTCTTTATGAAACTCCCATTTTTCCTGTGTTCTTTCTGTCTCATATTTTCTGTCTCTATCTTTTTTTCTATATTCTCGGATAGTCTCTCAATTTTATCTTCCAATAAATGTTTTTGGAGGGCTATCATGTTTTTTAATTTTCAGAATTCATTCTTTGTATCTAATAGTTCCTTTGGTATAGAAATTTCTGGGGGTAAAAACACCTCTGTTTAAATATCTCTCAAATCACTTTTATTATTACTAATTAACTTTTTTTTTTTTTTCTTTTTACCCTGAATTAATCTCTGCCCTCTTCTGTGGTCAGTTTTACTGATTTTTTTATCTTAGTCTTTCCTTTTCATGTTGCTGGTTTTCACCCTGTGCCTTGTTGCCTGTTTGTATGAAATAATGATGATATATAATTGATGTGGGGAGAGATGTTTAACTGGAAGCTCCATTCACTTGGAAAAGTAAGAAATCAGCAGCTGAGCTATACATTGAACTAGTAGAGAATCAGTAGTCAAGTTAACAGCCTCCCAAATGTCATAATAAAAGCAACCCTGCTCTCTAGCAGCAATACTCTCAGTGGAAGCTTTAACTCTCCTCAAATAGTTTAATCTCCTAAAAGGAAAGTCCTGTTCAGTCTTGCTCAGGGGCAAATGCGGACTGTTTGCTATACTGTCCAAGCACTTTTGGAGTTAAGGCTGGGAAGTCTGGCTATTTTGTATACAAATTATCAATCCATCTACCCTGTTTTCAGCCCAGCTTCTCCTAGATCTCTATGGTACCTCTGACTGTGAATCAGAAGTCTTTGTGAAATTCTTCAGGACAGTGAATTCCACCTCCACTGTGGCCCCCTTATGATTCATTGTGGGCTACAGCTTTATCCACTGTCATCCATCCACATGTTTTCTTCTATTTGTTGTCTTCGGGAGATTATTCAAATTTCTTATGTTCCTCTATATCTTTACTATTAGAAATGTATTGCTCTTTTTTATTCCTTTATAATTTAATGGAATCTCAGGAAGTGGTGAAGAGAAACCTGTGTTTGATGCACCATCTTGAATTAGAAGAAAAGCATGTATATTTAAAAGCTCCCAGGTGATTCTGATGATGGGCCAAGTTTGGGAGACCCTGTTCTAAACTATCTTTTGTTCTTACTTTCTCTTTATTTTAAGCACTGAGCATTTGCTACTTTGTAACTCCTTGCATTCCAGGGCTCATTTTTCTTACTAGTTGGTAGTCTTCATGAGAGCAGAAGCATGTCTGACTATTATTTGTGTTTCACCTACTGCACCTTACTTTGCACAATGTAAGGCACACCTTGGAAGTTCAATAAATTCTTCTTGAGTAAAAAAAAAAAAAAAAAAAAAGAATGCCTGAGTGAAGGTATGATATCCATTTGAATAAGTACTTTTTCTAGTTTTTTATTCTGCTTTTATTTACTCAGGTGTGTTGTTGTTGTTTTAATAATAGAGCTAGTCAGCTCTATGTAGCCATTCAAGATTAATCCCCTTTAAAAATAGATACAGTGACTCATTTTGATTTTTTTAAAGAAACTTTCCATTTCCAATAGCCCTATTTCCAGAAACACTTCATAATGCACAAGCTTTTAGCTTGCCAATGGTTTCATTTGAGTTTCATACCAGGAATAGCTTGTATGAATCCATAAACATGAATGAGGCTCTTCTTGTGGGATTTTCCTATTTTAGCCCAATGCTTACCTCAAATAGAACCCATTTGAGTGAATTCTGCTGCCATAAACCCATTTAGTCTCAAAGTTGCCATTGTAAATAGCAGGATTAAAAGCAAACATACCTCAGTCATCATTGATTCATATTCAGACATAGACAATAAGATAAATATACCTATTAAAATATATTAGGATAAAAAGACAATAAGATAAATATACCTATTAAAATATATTAGGATAAAATCCATTTTTTATCATTCTTCAAGGTGAGTCTAAATTTTTAATAAATAACATGCGTAATCCTTACCTTAATGAACTATTTTTAATAAATGCGGAAATAAAAATGCTGAAAATTAAAAATATGAATGGAAAAAGAGCAGACAACACATTTATTGAAGAATTATTCTAAGATCTAACTTGTAAAAAATTTTGTCTTTACCACATTCCCGATATTTTTTATTGAGTTAGTGAAAGGTTTTAGTCAGTTTAAATAGTGACTATTTTCTTTAAGCAGAAAGCATTTTCACTTTTTATTATAGATGATTCAGGTATTACGCATTTAAGTCAGCCAGGACTATGGGGATTCAATTAGCAAAATCCAGAATGAGGCAAGTTCTACATACAAGACAAAGGACCCAGTTCTCTTAAGAAATAAATTGTTTTCCTTACTTGGCTTTAAAAAAAGTACTTGGGCTACTCTGGGGGAAAATAACCTACAGAGAGACAAAGGTGGAAACATAGAGACCTTTTAGGAGCTATTGCACTAATCTATGCAAGAGACAATGATGGGTTGAACCTGGGCTTTGATGATAAAGGTGACAAGTGGTCACCTTTGGGTAAATGTTGAAGTTAAAGTCAAAAGAATTTGCTGATGGATTGTACACAGGGTGAGAGAGAAAGAGATAGAGACAAGGACAAGCCAAGGATTTTTCCTTGAACCACTAAAAGGATGGAGATGCCATTAACTGAAATGTGATGACTGCAGCAGGAATAGGTTTCAGGGGGAAATCAGGAAATCTGTTTGGGGCAAGGTAAGTTTGAGATATTTATTAGACAACCAAGTGGTAGTCAGTTGGAAATATCAGCCAAGAGTTCATGGATGAATTTTGCGTAGGAGATATAAATTTAGGAGTCTTCAGAGTATATAAATGTTTTTAAGCCGTTAAAATAAATTAGATCACCACAGGAATGACTGCAGGTAGAGTAGAGATCTGTTGCTTCAAAAATATTGTGAAACAAACAACCCCCAAATTTAGTGATTTAAAATAACAATCAGTTATTCTCATGGATCTGTGGTTGGATGAGGATTTGCTATTTAGGCTGGGCTTGACTGGAATCCTTTGGTTCAGCTTCAAGCAAGTGTTCTCATTCTTCTCCTAGAATCTGAGGACTGACCCAGGTATGTTTTTGTTTGTTTTGTTTTCATGGGAATGTCAGAGGCACAAGAAAGAAAGCAGAAGCATATAGGCCTTTTGAGGTCTAGGCTCAGAGCTGGCACAGCAACTTTTTCTCCTTATTCTATTGGCCGAAGTAAGTCATATAACTGAACTCAAAGTCAAGGATCAGTAAAATTATAAGGCAAAGGCATTGTTACAGAGAAGAGTAAAACTTTGGATTCAACATGCAATCTCAAAAGTCCAAGGACTGAGTACATCCTGGAGCATCTTAACTTTAAAGGACCTCCAGATCTAATCAGGGACCAAACAAGATTACCCTAGACACAATCTTAACCATTGTTCCCCCTTGCCTAATAGAACTGTATTAAAGGCATCTATTCTTTGGTCCAAGAAATGAAAACATTGACTCTGTATTACTAGTTACAAAGGAAGTCTGTGGCAAGGTACTCCAAGATGCCAAAGTGTGCCATCTAACAGTCTGAAGAAAAAAGAGCAAAACAAAACATAATGAAGTAAATGATAAGGAGATGTCTGTGTTTGAAATTGAGGAAAGTTTAATCTTCAGCAATAGTGTGTCTGATAGGATATCAAACATGAATGTATCATATAGACATCAGAAGCTCAGCACCAAACAACAAGTTCTAATTTTAAATAGGCCATAGTAAGTCATTTTTTTTCAAGCTGCTTAGATGCAGAATATGCATTTCACTCTGTTCTTTGTTTGGAGGCAGATTTTTTTTTTAAATACCAAGAAAATTATTTTATACATATATAAATTTCCAGGCTTTTGAATACCTTTGGAAGTACGAAAATCAGAGGAATAATTCTTTTTAAGAATTTAATATGCTGTTATCGGCTTAGGACACAAATCTGGGTTTTTGAAAAATAATGAATCAGATAACATGGTACTAGTACTTCTACACTATCTTATATTTTAAGCTGCTTTTGCTAGATCTAGAGATTTCTGGGGCTGAAGGAGCCTTAGAGATCATAATCACCCAATTTTATAGATGAAGTAACAGAGGCCTAGAGAAGTTAATCTTATTCTTTTGACAATAAAAGAATTGGGTCAAGTAAGTTGTAACCCAATGGCGAGTAACACATAGAAGTAACTGTGGCAGGCTTTACTTCCAGTCTACTCCATTCATCTCTATAATATCCAGTCATCCTTCTCCTTCTCTTCTCAGTAAACACACAGTCTAGTAGAAACTGTGATTTGCTGATCAAGAAAAGCTTCCAAACAGGGTCCTTTAGGTGCTCCTTGCCCCCACCTAGTCCAGTGTAGAAATCCAGTAGTGCTCACTGTCCACTTATAGGAACAATCTTCCACCAGTGTCTAGTGTTTTGTGGGCCTTGAAAAACTGAAAGATTTGTTGGTATCCTGTTATTTTGTTTATTCTCTTTACTTATTATCTTCCTGTGTCTCTCCCTACCTGATTTGCACATACGGCTGATTTTGGAGACAGGGTTTATGTACACCCATGGGAAATGATATATCTCTTCTTCTCTATAGGCACTAACTGGTTGACCTATTTAAGCTTAATTTCTTCTTTGGAGTTTAATCATTCTTTTTTTCTTTGGGCAGGGGGCTGTGTCTCTTCCAGCAGCCACAACTTACAGGCTTCCAAAGTGCTTTTTGAGACTAATGTGCTGCTTTCCCCTTTTCTATTTAGGGGACCCTGAGAACCGTAGGAGGTGATTACTTGGCATATTGTATTGCCCTCAAACAAGATCTAAAATTTAACATAATCAGATGCAGGCTTTTACTGCTGCCATCAGAGATACACAAAGCTGTACACAAATTAGAGTGGTAAAGACAGATTTAAATCAGTAATATACTTTTGCAATAGGAAAGAGGGTTAAGGGTGAACTGAACTCAACTTTGATTTGTACAGAGGTGACTGAGCATTTCAAAGGGAGACTGAGGGAGTAGAAAAGGAGGTGAGCATGGGGCTCAGTAGAATCAGGTAAGTGAAAAATACAAAGGGTGATCAGTGTAAATGTTGATTAGGCCAGCAGTGTCTCTTAGCTGGCAATTAACAAAGTTAGGATTCTGCCCTCCTACAGAGAGACTGGGAGACAGAGGCCTATCCTTTCTGATGACTACATTTCAAAGTTATGGCCTTCAAAGTTATGAATTGTTGGAGGTACATATGCATCTCAAAAGGACAAAGGAAGGATTCACAGTTGTAAGCCCTTTTTAGTAGATGCTTTAAGAAAGGGAGGCCTGGGCCTATTTTCAGGTGTTGGCCAGAACAAAGTAAATTCTTTTGGCAAGCCTTAAGCTTTCTCAGGCAGGCTCCTTATGGGGTCATTTTAGAGATGTGGCCTTGAGCTGTTAGAAACTGTGTTAATGTTTAAGTCTTTTAATGTGGGAATAGAGGTGTGGATTAAATCATTCGTGTTGAGTACCTACATTTTTATAGGCCAAGGCTGAGCCTTAGTCATGAAGAGTTCTCAGAGGAGCCCGATTAGAGTTTGATCAAGGAGAGGATGTTTCTCACCGAGTAATTTTAAGATACGTTATTTTATTTCATTTTTTAAAATTATTTGACAAAGCCTCTGTTTCTTCATATGTAAAATAGGAATGTTAATATCTCATACAGTTCTTGGGAGCACGTAGTACAGCACTGTCCAATAGAAATATAATGCAAGCCTTACATTATCAATGTCCTCATAGCTACATTTTTAAAAAAGTAGAAACAGTAAAAATTCATGGTACTTTAATATTTACCTAATATATTCAAAATATTTCAACATGTAATCAACATTTTTAAATTATTGGGAGCTTTTACGTTCTTGTTTTCATCCCAAGTCTTTCAAATCCGGTGTATTTTACACTTACAGCACCTCTTTTCGGACCAGACACATTTCAAGGGTGTAACAGCCACATGTGGCTCCAGCATTGGACAGCACACGTCCAGACGAGCTAAGCAGACACGCCCTGCCTGCAGTGGGCAGGGAGGCAGGTCTTAGCCAGATGGGGTGGAGCTTCTTGGAAATCGTTTTTGGGCCTCACCGGCTCCCGTAGGAGAGCGCCGGCTGTGGCGGTGCCACGTCCCCCGCGGCGGCTGCAGGAGAATCAGTTGGGCGTCTGGTCGGTTCCCGGCGGTCATGGCCTTTACTCTGTACTCGCTGCTGCAGGCGGCCCTGCTTTGCGTCAACGCCATCGCCGTGCTGCACGAGGAGCGCTTCCTCAAGAACAGTGAGTGGGTCCGCGGGGCCGGGCAGAGGTGGCGGCAGAGCCCCTGGGGCGCGGACCAGAGCCAGGCCGCGTGAGGGGACTACCAGGGCCAGGACAGACGAGCCGCCAAGAGCTTGGCTTTTGGGGCCTTTCGTTGCTGGGGGAAGCCGAGCCACTTTCTTCTCACCAGGTTTGAATCCAGCAGGGGAGTAAGGATTGTTTAACAGACGCTCACTGTGTGCAGGGCCTTGGGAGTGGGAATGGGGGACGGTACGGAGGCGTGCCAGCGACGCCCCTGCCTGCAGTTAGTTTAGGTTAGTAACTCGATGCACTTTCCTGTGACCACTTTTAATGGTCAGAAACCTAGGTCTAAGTTTTCAGTTAAAGAGAAAGGAGTGTGGCTCATTTGGAGCATAGGTAATTAGGAGAATAAATCACAGAAGGCCATAGGGGTTCCCAGGCTTTGGGGCTAAAAGGAAAGGGAAAGTGTTGGTATGATCACGACATCCAGTCACCAGTGTTCCAAGGAAAATTTATCCAGCCCAGATTTTTGGATGCCTACCATGCTCCAGGAGCTGTGCTACGGTCTAAGAGTACAAAGAAGAACAAACGATTTCTGCTAACCAGGATCTCCATGACATCCTGGGCAGGCCACTTCTTGCTATATGAGGCAGAATAGAGGCAGGATACTGCATGATGTGCATCATTTGTTGCAGTATACCAAATATATCTCTGAATCACTGAAACTCAAACCCGTGAATAAGTTTGATTCATTTTATTCCTTAAGAAGAGATTTATTGGGCCCAAATTATGTGCCAGGCCCATGAAACAGCTAGGGTTACAGAAGTTACCCTGCCCTCCTAATGGAAGTTAACCTAAGTGAAATTGAACAGATAACAATAAGGATGCAGAATATTATGAAAGAGAAGTGCAGGGAGATACTAACCTGTGAATCTGTGAAAGTTTCTTGGAGGAAGTGTGTCTAACCCAAAATGTGATAAGTGAGTAAGACATTAACTATGTGAAGGGGAGAGGATGTAAGAAATTGAGAGGGTAAGGAATAAGAGTTGGTATGAAAACGGCAGGTGAAAATAAGGCTTAAGCAGGACAATGACATGACCAGATTTGTGTTATTGGCAAGATTTGTGTTGTTTGCAGTATGGAGTACAGATAGAAAGCGTAGAAGACCGGATGTGGGAAGCAACATCCCGAATAGGGCCAGTAGAGATGCTGGGTGTACTATCAGTTGAGTGGACATAATAACAACAATAATAATAACTAATACTTAATATTATATGCCAGGATCTGTATCCAGTGCTTTACATATATTAACATGTATAACACTGTCGATAGCATTGTGAGATAGATAACGTTTTCAACCCAACTTTACAAATGGGCAACCTGAAGCATAAAAGGGAGTAGGTAACTTCTAAGATTACACAGCTAGAAAGTGGCAGACCTAGGATTCAAACTTAGTCTGACTCAGGAGTCCATCTCTTCATCACTATACATACAGAAAAGTAGAATGGGTCATGTCATGGGTTGAATTGTGCTACTCCCCCCACCTCCAAAGATATATTGAGCTTCTAACTCTTGGTGCCTGTGTATGTGACCTTATTTGGAAATAGGGCCTCTGCAGGTATAGTCAAGTTAAAATGAGGTCACCCTGGATTAGGATGGGCCCTAGATTTAATGAGGTGTCCATATAAGAAGAGAGATATAGAGACATACAGACTCACAGATGGGGAAGAAGGCCATGTGACAACAGAGGCAGAGACTGGAGTGATGCAGCTGTGAGCCAACCAATACCAAGCATTGCCAGTAACTATAAGAAGCTGGGAGACAGGCATGGATGAGATTATCACTCAGAGCCCCCAGAAGGAACCAATTCTGCCAATATTGTGATTTAAGACTTCTGGACTCCAGAACTGTGAGAAAATAAATTTCCGTTTTGTTAAGCCACCCAGTTTGTGCTGCTCTGTTACCGAAGCCCTCTCAAACTGTTAGAAATCAAAAGGTATTTTAAAGTTAGAAAAGGCAAATGTTTATGGTTTGGACATTGGGAATGTGAAAGGAAGGAACAAGTCAAAGACCCCTCTTGGTTTTCTGGTTTAAGCAACTGAGCGAAGAGTCGTACCTTTATGAGTTAGTACTGGAGGAAAATTCGGGGAGTGGGATGGGTGGATAAGAAGATGAAGAGATAATGAAATAAGTTTTGGACATGCTGAGTTTGTGAATATATCTGAGATATGCAAGTAGAGATGTGAAATAGTCAGTCGGACTTAAATCCGTAGAACAAAGCAAGAGCCAGGGTAGGGATTGAACTTTGAGTTTGTCAGCCACAGATGATAAATGAAACCATCGAAGAGATGAAATTGCTCAGGGAAAGAAGAGGACAAAGAGAATTGGTGACCAGGACAGCCCTAGAATCTCTTCCAGTATTTAATGTTTAGGTAGAGATGGAGGAGCTGACAGGAGAAATTGATGAGTGAGCAAAACAAAGAGATGAGAAAATCTAAATAGTGGAGTTTCACAGAAGCCAAGGAGTGTTTGAGAAGAGATAGTACAACTGTGGAATGTTTCAAGAAGCCAAGAAAAATAAGGACTGAAAAATGTCTTAAGGATTCAGGGTAGTAGAGGCCATCAGTGATTTTACAAGAGCAATTACAGTAGTGGGTAAAATCCAGATTGGAATGGGTTGTGGAAATAAATGGACAGTGGTGAAACGGAGACAGCAAGATTACCCAAAGTTATCACTACATTAGAGGAAATGAAAAAAAAAGTAGCGGGAAGAGGATGCCAGGATGTGTTTTATGGTGGTGGTTTTGTTTTTAGATAGGAGAAGCCTGAGCATGTCTCAGCAATGACAGTGAGAACTAGGCAGGTCTCTTCAGCAAGTCAGTGCCATGGCAAAAATGGGGAGAGAGTGACCACTGAGGCAAATATACACAATATAAGAATAACAAAAGTAGGAGAGAGGGAGATGTAAGGGACATACCCATATGCAATGCATGCATTTCGATTGAATCCTGGTTCGAACATGTCAATTGTAAAAGACATATGGGGAACATTTGGTGAAATTTGAATATGGACTGGATGGATACTGGATGATATTAAAGAATCACTGTAAATTTTGTTAATATAATAAATTATACTATTATAGTTATGTAGGGAAATATATTACTAGTAACTTAAAGTATTCAAGCAGTAAAAAAGATGAAGCATGTATACCAGTTATTAAATCTGAATGATAGGTATGTTTAAAAACTTTCATAATTAAAAAAGGAATTGCTAAAAGAAAGAATCTAGTAGTGAGAGAAAAAATATGGGAGAGAAGTAAAGTAATTGGTAGCCTGAGGATTCTGAGATGCACAAAGGGATGGGTTCTAAGGCACAGATGGAGGGTATGGCTTTAAATAGGAGGTTGGATACTTTCTTCATTGGAAAAGGAGGAAGGATTAGCTGGAGAAGCAGGAGATTCCTGGATTTGGTGGCAAGAAGTTTTTCTTCATTACTTTTAACAAATGAGCAATCCCTATGAGCTAGGAGGAAAAGTTGCAGCAATATCTGTCTCATATATCTTGCAGTGGAACAGATTTTTAAAAAATAATTATGCAGATAGTTCATGGAGCCTGGCATAAACGCTTTGAAGGAAGAGAACTGAGTAAAAACTGTGGGAATGTAACCTGGTTGAATCAGGACAGTGTCAGTTCCTAAAGAAATAACATTTCAAGCCGAATTCCGAATTAGGAATAGGAATTAGCCTATTTTAAGGTACCTTTAAGATTCCCAAGTAGAGCTGTCATGTAGGCAGTTGCAAATATAGGTCTTGTAATAAATCATATTAGTAAAATAAACAAAAATCACACAATCATCACAGTAAAAACATTAAAAAAAAAACATTCAACAAAATCCAACACTCTTTCTTGATAAAAACATTCAACAAACTAGGAATAGGTGGGTGCTTCTTCAATCTGATAAAGAACGTCTAGGGAAAATCCAGTTAAGGTTATACTTAATGATGAAAGACAGCGTTTCCCCCAATTAGGAATAGAACGATGTCCTCTCTTGCCCCTTAGAACATTGCAGTGGAGATTGTAGGCAGGGCAATTAGATGAAAACTATCTCGTTTGCAGGTGATATAATCTTTATATAGAAAGTCCTAAAAAGTCACTAAAATTATTAAAACTAATGAGTTCAGTAAGGTTGCAAGATCAGTAACAAAAATCCGTTACTGTTTTTCTACACATGAACAATCAAAATGAAAACAATTTCATTTACAATATTATCAAAAAGAATAAAGTAGGAATAAATTTAACAAAAGAAGTGTGAGTCTCATGAAAACTACGAGACATTGTTGAATTAAAGAATAAAGGTTTTTAAAGATAAAGAACACGAAGACATCCCATGTCCATGGATCAAAAGAATTAATGTTTTAAGATGATAATACCAAACAATATTGATTTACAGATTTAATGCAATGTCTATCAAAACCCTAGGTGGCGTGTGTGTGTGTGTGTGTGTGTGTGTGTGTGTGTGTGTGTGTGTGTGTGTGTGTGTAAACTGACAAGTTGATCCTAAAGGAAATGCAAGGGATCCAGAATAGCCAAAAAAATGTTGAAAGAGAACAAAGTTGGAGGACTCATGCTTTGAGATTTCAAAGTTTACTACAAAGCTACAGTAATCAAAACATGTGGTATTGGCATAAGAATAGACATGTAGAGCAATGGAACAGACTTGAGAGTCCAGAAATAAACCCTTACATTTATGGTCAATTGATTTTTGACAAGGGAGCCAAAACAATTCAGTGGGTAAAGAATAGTCTTTTCAACAACTGGCACTGGAACAACTACATATCTATAGGAAATAGAATGAAGTTGAACCTCTCCTTCATACCAAACATAAAAATTAACTCAAAACCATAGACTTATAAGCCGTAAGATCTAAAGCTGTACAACTCTTAGAAGAAAATATAGGCATAAAGCTTTGTGACTTTGGATTAGACAAAGTCTTTTTAGATACAACACCAAAAAGCACGTGTCAAAGAAAAAATACATAAACTGGACTTCATCAAAATTAAAAACTTTTGTGCCTTTAAAAGACACTATCAAGAACCAAGAAGACAACCACAGAATGGGAGAAAATATTTGCAAATTACATTTATGATAAGGGACTTCTATTCAGAGTATATCGAGAACTATTACAACTCAATAATAAAAGATAAATAACCCAATTAAAAATTTTGCAAAGGATTCAGTGGTCAGCATCATTAATCATTAGAGAAATGCAAGTCAAAACTATGATGAGATAAACTTCACACCAACTAGGATGACTGTAATAACAACATCATAATAATAAGTGTTGGTGAGGTTGTGGAGAAATTGTAACCATCACACATTGTTGGTGGGAATGTAAAGCAGAATAGCAGCTTTGGAAAACAGTAACAGTTCTTCAAAATGTTAAACATTAAGAGTTACCATGTCACTCAGTGATTCCACTATTAGGTGTAGCCAGAGTAATCAAAACAAACAGTCACATAAAAGAACATGAATGTTCATAACAGCATTATTTATAATAGCTAAAAAGTAGAAATAACCCAAATGTCCACTGACTAAGAATAGATGACTATAATATGTGGTATATCCATAATATGTAATACTACTTGTCAATAAAAAGGAAAGAAATATTGATACATGCTACATGGGTGAACCTTGAAATCATTATGCTAAGTGAAAGAAACTCTAGTCATGAAAGACCACATATCATGATTCCATTTATATGAAACGTCCAGGATAGGCAATTATATAGAAACAGAAAGCAGACTAGTGGTTGTTTGGTGCTGGAGGGTCTGAGGGCATGGAAAGTGGTTGCTCATGGGTACAGGATTTCTTTTGGGGGTGATAAAAATGTTCTGAAATTGAGCATGGCAATGGTCGCACACCTCTGTGAACATACTTTAAACCATTGAATTATATACTTTAAACTATATGGTAGGTGAATTATATCTCCGTAAGTCTGGGTTTTTTTTAAACCGCACATTAGAAAATTATTCAGACAGGTATTTATTACATCCAGTGCTAATTATGAGTGATACAAAAGAAACATGAAACAGTGTATTAGTCAGCTCAGGCTGCGAAAACAAAATATCATTAAGCAAAGTGAAATCTTGTTTCCTGATACTTGGTTCTTCCATATATAAAATAAAGACTTGTTTTCTGTCTTCAAGTTTAAGAGTTAATGTGTCAGAAATTAATTAAACCCTGTCGTCATATGAGATAAAAAATGTATAGTCATATGAGATATGACAGGTGGACCTGAAATAAGGACAAGAGAAGGACAAATTGTAGAGACGAGGGCATATAAGTCTTTAGAAGAATGCGTAAGGCAATAAAAAATTAGCAGGTAAAGGCAAAGAAATAATGATTTATAATATCAAGAAAAGATGTACAAGAAGGTAAAAGGCTCATTTATGGAAAGTAAGTGGGATAATTGGCTACATTCCTCACCTCAAAACTGAGAAATGATAAATAATCAAAGATAAAAGGTGTGGCCCTGCTGGCAGGATACAACATGCTCTGAAGGCCTAACCAAGCTGTGGCCAGGTTTAGTTTAAAATTTCCCCCATGTAATGTAGATAGTGCATCTCAGTTACATTATCTTTATACTGACATTTAAGTTGGATGTTACAAATTCTGAATTGGACCAATTATTCCACTTGACACTGCTTTAGTTTTGTTTATTTTTTCAGTTCTGACTTGAAAATGTTTTGTTTGTTTAAAAAAAGAAGAAAAGAACTATCTGGTGTCATAACGGTTATTTTTACTGAATTAAATGCCATGAAGTAATTATTAGACTATAGTTTATTTTATAAAATGAAAGTGAAAACGAAATGAGTTTTTGCTGCTTATCAAAAGTAAAAAATATAAAGTATTTAATCTAGTATTGTTTTTACTTTTAAGTCATTACGACTTTATATTTTATGTCTTTAACAAAGGCTCAAGGTAATCTTTTAGGGGATGACTAATGAGGGAGCAAGGTGAGTGCATAATAAATTTTAACACAGCTAATCATTTTTATATTATGCAGTTGGCTGGGGAACAGACCAGGGAATTGGCGGATTCGGAGAGGAGCCAGGAATTAAATCTCAGCTAATGAACCTTGTTCGATCTGTAAGAACCGTGATGAGAGGTAAGAAGAAAAACCAGTGAAGCACTGTTAAGTTTTAATTTTGTGGTTTGATTTAACTAGCAAAGCTTCCTAGTGTGAATACTACCACATACCATCTTTGTAGTGGGAAGTATTTTTTCTCTTCAACCTGGCTTTATTGCTTAAAGGTTATTGGTTTCTTTCTTAGTTTGCCTCTTATTTCTATCTAAGCCAGTAGATGAAAATGGAATGCTCAGTGGTATAATCAGATTGTATGTTACCTCACAGAGTTGAAAGACAATGATGATCTTGCCTTTTGGAAATTCTCTTGCTTCCAAGTAGTTAAGTCATCGAGTCCTATAAAGGCTCTCAAGAGAAAAAAGTCCCATATCTTCTGTTCTGTTAGAAAATATTCTAGAGCAACTCAAGAAAGAAGAGTTCAAACCTTTTATTTAAAACCATTAAAATTAGGGTCTGTCTCTCTCTATCTCTATGTTGTCTTCCTCTTTTTTGAGCTGCTTTAATCACAACTTTGGATATGATAAGTTTATTCTTAATTTAGTGATGAAGCTATGGAATCTTCTTTGCACTGTATTTCTAATGTCAAGTGTCGCTGGCAGCCATAAAGGTCAACTTCTGCTTAAGTCCAGTGTGTTGCCTTGTTCTCAGAGCTGCACCAGCACTATCCACAGATTTTTTCATATTGACCTAGTTGTACCAGTGTGATCCTTATCCCCAGCCACACAAGCCCTCTTTAAAATTTTGGATTTTGGATCCAGTGCATGTTCGAATGTTCCTGTTATAAGTATTTACAACATGATGATGATGACTTATTGTTTAAGTATTTCTATCTTTTCTGGATGCTAGTAACTGACCGAGTTTTTTTCTGATATTTTCTTTATAGTAACGACTTTTTTTTCTTTGCAGCGCCCTTGATAATAGTAAACTCAGTTGCAATTGTATTACTTTTACTATTTGGGTAAAGATCAATGGAGGAAATGGAGACTCAGAAGAAGAGATGCCAGTAGAAGTTATTACTTCGATCTTTATTGGAATATGCATATCCTAGCTGGCTGACCTTGGACTTGACAAGAATATAAACCTGAAAATAAAACCAGAGTCCCCTATTTATCTGATTTTTTAAAAGTTGCAGTTATAGTTTCATTATAAAAAGATCAGATAATCAGAGGCAGTAGCTATTCAAGACTGTAATATATTTGATTGCTGACTGTTAATAATAAGTTCATGCTTTGGTGAAGATTGTTAAAAGGTACAGCACTGTCACTGTGTTTTTAGAGTTTTTTCTCTCTCACTTCTCAGGGATGAATTTTTTTGCAAAGTTTTGAAATTCCTAGTGACTTAGCTATGATGTGAGAGTGATTATCCTCCTAGATAAAATTTAAATGTTGTTTTTTAAAGTACTACATGGGAAATGATAAAAAGGTAATTTGGATAATTTTATTTTGAACTCTTTGATTAAATATTTTTGTCTATATATTGTCTTGGTTATGAAAAATTCAAATTGATGGTAACTGTTGAGGAGCAATACTCTGATTTTAGGGAGAATTCTAAATTTATAAGTCAGATAGTCACCTGATGATTCTGTTTTTGTTTTATTTTCTTTTCATGCATTCATTATTTTACTAATGTATCTGAGTGATGAGGCCAAATCAGTGTCTACATATATTCATTGGTAGAAAAATTGTGTAGAAAAGTCTATGCCCTTTTTACAATGATGACTTATTTTTTAAAATCAGCATAAATATTGGCCTGCAAGAGCAATTCTAAACAATCACAATTAAACTGTACTGTGTAAGAAGACTTTATTGTGAAGCATTTACCTCTCCCAAAATTATCATGTTTCAGTTTCTTGGAATAGCTTATTAAGGGGTGTGATTCTTAATTTTTCATTCTGTCTGTCAATAGGGCATTCATGCTGGATAAGTTATTTTTTGTTTTATTTTTATGTCTTAAACCATCCCATATTTGCTCATCCCGTAATACAATTTGATGCAGAAAGAGTAAAACTATGTAAATGTTTTTTTCTGGAAATTATCAGTTATAATATTTTAAAGGGGGTGGAAAGGCATCTTTGTTTATAGGAAAAGATTTGTAAATAAAGTTAAATTTCCAAGTCAAGCACTTGTTTTTGTACCTTAGTATATATACCTGTCAGTGTTAACAAAATTCTCATTTTGTATGTAACACTTAAATATGTTCTTTGCTGTGAAATCACTGAGCACAGATTTAATGAAAGTAAACATTCACAATCCATTTTATTCTTCAGTGAATTGAATTGCTGACATACATCAAAGTGACTCATGAGCAACTTTTATTCTATGACTTCAGTTACTTCAAAAATTTTAAAGCAGGTATTGAATGCCTGTTGACCAACCCTGAGTTAGAGATAGATTCTCTCTGGGTTGTGGGCTTGCAGCTGAACCAAAGAAATGCACCAGGGATTCATAGTTGATTACTTGGCTCATGTAGGTAACATATTTGGCACTTAGAGGCAGTGTTCTTACAAACGGCTGATGCATGAGTCTAAGCTTCAGCCACTGAACAGATTAAAAAGCAGCAGTTAATTGAGGGTACTCCCATTTATCCACAGGCTATGAGCCATACAGGAACTCTAGAAAGAAAAGAGAGACCTTGTCTTGATGCCATTTTCATGTAAGACATTTCAACATACCTTCATGCTCATTAAGTGTTGGGATACTGTCCAAGTTCACACTCCACTGGGGAGCAGTCAAGCAGGGCAAGCTCAGAGTATTTTGTAGCAAAGCAGTTCTTGGGAAAGTGAAGCACTGAACATCAAAGTATTTCATCTCTGGAGGCCACTTACACATTTTTGGCTTTAATGTGCCTGAAAGAAGGTACGTAAGCTCTCACAGGTTAACCCTGGTTTCCCCAGAGCAGTTGTGATTTGGTAACCATGGTACCTTGTTTTAGTAGACATTAATTTAAGTCTCTGTTTCCTGCCCACCTCTTCCCCCTTAGCCATTCTCTGTATTAACAATTTGTGATCATTCTGGACTCCAAATATCCGTGACGTTTATGGTCCTATGTATTCTGGCCCCGCATCTGTATGCCTCCTACCTGTTGTGAAAGATCTTGGCTCTAGTCTATAAATATTAACCAAATTCATACTCTAATCAAGTACACTGATTTTCAAACTTTGTTAACAGCAGAATGAGACCTTCAAAGGAGTAATAACTATTGTAATGCTTCAATATCTAAAACAGATTAGAGAAGGTCCATTTATTTATTTTTAGTTGAAGCAGGGATTGGGCCCAGAGGCCCACTGTTCAGCCTCCACCAAACTCTGTCAAGTTTCCAAAGGCACTTCCACAAAACTACAACTTTTCAAAAACATGGTTTAAAAGGCTGTCTTAAAAACTCCAGTTTTAGATAACAGTATGCACGGAGATCTGTGTTCTATAGGTATATGTAATCACCTACACATACATGTTTATGTACTCATCAAAAGAATTGAGAGAAAGCAATATATTTGAGTAGTAGAATGGCTAAGGGGGAAGAGGTGGGCAGGAAACAGTAAGAAGCAATATATTTGAGTAAGAAGCATAACCTTTTATCAAATGACTTAAAATTCTTAAGACTTTAGTTGTTTTTCATTGTTTCATTTTAAAAAATGGTCAGTAACTTTTAGAAGTCTGCTCCAGGTGATACATATATATTTTTCCAGGTCGCTAACATTTGATTCTAGGTGCCCCTCAATGAAAGAGATGTTCTCCTGAAGTAAAATGTTTTTGGTGAAATAAATCACTTTCTCATTGACTTACAGTTTAAAAGTTATTATTACTAATAAAATTTTGATATCAAGCAAAATGGAATTCTTTTTTGCTAAAATTTTTCTTGGCCTCTGATTGGTCATGAGATATCAGATATTGTGAAAACATTCTGTGCAAGGACCTGGGACACACAGTGGGCAATGCCCAAGGGTTTTAATGATCAAGATAAGTTTTGGAATCCTCTTTTTGTTTCAAATCAGCCCCTCCCTTTTGAGGTCTCATCCTTTCTTTACTCATTTGGCCATTTGGCAAGCAAAGCCATTTGAGTCTTGATTAGAAGGAAGATATCAGTCTTCCCAATATTCCACATCATAATGAATGACACCATCTATTATACTACTCAGTTGCCCAAACCTGGAACCAAGTAATTATCTTGATGCCTTCCTCTCCCTTACCATCAATCTAATCTACCACCAATTTCTGACTATTTTACCTCCTAAAGATCTCTTGAATTTGTCTTTTTTGCTTTGTTTCCACACAGTTCAAGCATCTCTCTTGTAACCCTGCAGTAGCTTCTTATCCAGTCTCACACATTTGGGCACCACTCCCATCCATTCTCTTTAGTGCAGCCAGAATAAGTATTTAGAAAAAAAAAAATGCATGTCTTAGTAGTATTTGCTTGCTTAAAATCTTTTGGCGGTGTTTTAATTTGGTCAAAAACAGGCTCCCAGCTCTAAAGGGGGAACTAGGAACAGGTTCCTTTTCCTTCAACCAAGTAGGCCCTTACACAAAAAACGAGACTTAACAAATATGAGTACAACAAAAACAACCTCCGGACCCAGTAGAGGGGAAAAGCAGAGGGTCCCTAGTCCAGGGAAGAAAGAGTTATAGCTCGCAACATGGCTGACAGCAGCACTGGGCAGAGGTGACATTGGATGGTGTTCTAGCAGCTTGTGAGTCTCAGGTCAAGGGCAGAGGAGCAGTTTTGTCAGGGTTCCATATATATGAACCAGGGTGTGTATCTATTATGTCAGATTGCTCCAGAGTTTTTCATTTAGTTATTTTCATAGAAAGTACATAAAATGACCACCTCTGCACACAAGTAGTTTATTTGAAAGGTAAGTAGAGATCCCCAACGTGTGTCGGGGAGGGGAGTAGTGAGGGAGGTGGTTCTATGTATCCCAATATATTACTCCCTTCTAGATGATAGGCAAGGCCTGTGGTAGCACTCTCTGAGAGGTAGGGTGGGAAATGACAGTGTAAAGTTTTGGAATAACTGTTGCAGGAAAGAGGAACACCACCTGAGGTCGTGGTTAATAGCAGTCTTAAGTGCCAGATGCTATTCAGGTAAGAAAGCAGGACCGCAGAGATTGAATGTTTCAAGGAAAGTATCTAGGAGATGACTCCTGAGTTACTCCTTGGGAATGAGGGAGAAGTCGCGGCAAAGAAAGTTATTCAATGAAACTTGGTTCAACAATGGTGCTGTGGAATGGGAAAAAGCTACTGGGCAAAGGCAGAGGTTTTTGTTTTTCCTCTTGCATCTGGGCCCAGCAGGTCGCGCCCTGGAAGACGTGGGTGTCAAGAACAACTCTTTCTCCTTGAAGGCGGTGAAGGAACAGGAGTAGACCCGGTACTGGTTGTCGGGGACTGGGAGGAAATCCTGGGCGGATGGGGCAGAGATGGACGGGAAGAGGCGGAACTTCCGGTGCGGTCCTGGGTCAGCTTTCCGGCGTCAATCTGGCCGCTGTGTCGAGCATTCTGGACTCGCTGCGAGGACGCTGACGACGCGGCTGTGCTGACTTCCTAGTTAGCGGGGCCTTTGCCGAGGACGGCGTGCGGAGCCGGGGTGAGGAGCAGCTCTGGGACTGGTGACCTCTCGCTTGTCGGGAGGCTGAATTTCTTTGTGAGAAGGCTCAGGGACTTATTTTCTGCATCTCTAGGCCATTCCCCTCCTGGGACACGGACCAACGCTCACGCCTGCTCCGTGAGGACTCCCACCACCCACCCCCATCCCTCCCGACGGACACTGCCCCCTAGACCGCGGAACTACCTAGCGTGCGCGGAGCGGGGCGCAAGGCACTTCCGCCCGGCCGGGCCCTGGGTGCGCACGGGCGTTGATTGCCAGAGACAGGTCGTGGCTCTGGAATGGTGGTGGTTCCTCGGAACGCGTCCTTGGGCTGTGTTTCGAAGCTGGCGTCCCTTTCGGTCAGTCTGGCGTTTGCCAGGCCCTGGAACTTGGGCTGGGGCAGAGTGTAGTTACCAGTCCTGAGGCCCTTTCCCACCCAGGAGATGGGCAGGGATCGCTGTTGAGTTAGTGCTGAAAGATTCTTGTTCTTGGCTCCTCCCAGTAATAGACGCCTGGATTCATGAACTTAGTTAATTCAGAAGTTTATTGAGCGCTGAATAGTACAGTGGAAAAGGCAACACAGTCGGGATAGTGATTAAGTGTAATGGGGTCTTGCAGGGGGATCCTGGTGTAGCCGTGGAAGAAAATGAGTTGGACTCAGGAGTCCCAGAGGAAATGATTCTTATCTGAGACCCGAGAATTAAAGGAGTTGGCCAAGGGAAAAGAAGTTGTAGGGGTCAGGGATGGTGAAATTCAGGGAGCAAAAATGGTTTCAGACAAAAGTCCGGCGATGAAGGAGGTAAAGTATGGTACTCTTGGCCGACTGCAGTGCCATAGAACGTTGGTGAGGGAATATAGACAAATGAGTTGGAGAGGTAAATCAGGACTCTATACCAATGTTCATCGTTCAGACTTCGTACTGAGGGCATTGGGGAGCCACTGGAAGACTTTTTAAGTGGGGAGTAACTGAATAATAATATCATTTAGTGCATACAGTGGTTCTAGACTTTTTTACTGGAAGCATGTAGGGAAGAAAAGAGAATTTTTACTACCCAAGGGCTATGGGGAAGCATATTCTGAACAGCCCTAGCCTCCCGGGAGAAAATTTTAATTGAACTCTCTTGTATTGTATTAAATATTTATTCAAGTTTTCAATTGTATGCCACAGTATATCTTTATTTTTGTATAAAATGTTTTCTCAAATCCTCAAGTTATGCTAAAGCTTTAGGACATTGTGTCATATTTATCCTGTGATTTTTGTAACCCTTGCACATCCATCATGTACCCTCCCCTGCATTTTCCCTCCCCCTAGACATGCATAATCCAGCCTTTTTGTGTGTAGAACACTGTTCACAATACATGTATCATTTTCTTTAATCTTATCAACCATTAGAGGTGGGTGTTATTCTTTCTACAATGAAGAAACAGGCCTAGAGGTTAAGAAAATTGCCCAGGTTCATACAGCTAGTGAGTCGAAGTTCACATGCAGGCGTGTACAACTCCCCAGTTCTTGTCCTTCACCACTGCACCATTGCATTTCAGGGAATGGATTTGGGGCTGGAAATTGAAGATTTGAAGCAGAGATGGCATTTAGGAAGTTGTTGAACTAGGCTAGATGAGAGGTGATGATTCCCAAACTAAGTTTTAGTAACAATAGAAGACTGGATTCAAGACTGTAAAGGAGGTGGAACTGACACGATTCTCTTTGGCAAGTGACTGGATGGGAGGAAGGAGTGAGAGAGTCAGGTGGGTACATCTGGATTGATGGTGCTTCCATTCACTCGTAAAGATCAGGAAAAAGCAACTTTGAGGGCAACAAGGACTTGTTGGATTGTGATGCCCTTGGGATATTCAAGTCAAGATGTCCTCTAAAGTATCTTGAAGAGTTTCTTTTAGGATCAGAGATAATCAACTTTGCATCGAATATGTACCAGTACCTGTTGTTTATGATTCTTCTAAGGTATATCCCATATAACTTGTTCAGACTATGGGAGATTGTGGGACATGGACCTAAGATAAACAGAAACATGGCCTATCTTTATTTTTTTTAACTTTTTAAAAATTAAGTTTATTGGGGTAACATTGGTTAATACGATTATATAATTTTCAGGTGTACTTTATAATTTGACATCTATATATTCTTTTGTGTGTTTACCACCCAAAATCCAGTTTCCTTCAGCTTCCGTATATTTGATCCCCTTTAAAGCCTTTTCTGAGGGTGATACTATTTTACAATTACATGTTTTTGAAAAAAAATCTTTATCGTAATATTGAATAGTTGTTTTCCTTTTGATTGAGCAATAATTGACATATAACCTACTAGTTTCAGGGGTACAACATAATGATTTGATATTTGTGTACATTAGGAAATTATCAGCATGATAGGTCAAGTAAACTTGTCATCATAGTTAAACATTTTTTTCTTGGCATGATAACTTTGAAGATCTCTTAGCAACTTTTGAATATGCAGTGCAGTTATTGACTATAGTCACCATGCTTACCCATTTCTCCCACCCAGTTTCCCCACCAATGTGTTCTCTGTATCTATAAACTTGGGTTGTTTTTTTTTAATTCCACATATAAGAGAGATTGTAAGTATGATACAATTACATCTGATACAATATTAACTTGTAGTTCAAATAACAAGTAGTATAAAAATTCAGACAAGAAAAGAGATCATGGCAGAAGTGGTCAAGGCCTATTGTGGGGCTAATTGAAGAAGTATATTTTAAGATTTGAGTTACATACCTCAGTTTTGTTCTTCTAGGCCTCAGGCAGTCACTTTTAGATATGTAATACTCCAAAAGAACATTTTAGAGTTTAAAAGGTATGTTCTGTGGAATTGATAAAAACAGCATTGTGGGCTTTTTGAATACTTTTGTGACATTAAGCCTATGTGAAGGCTTCAGGAAGGATTAAAATTATCAGTTTTTATTATGACCATTTACTGGCTCTGGTTGAACAGTTTTTAAAAAACAGTACACTCCTGTTGTTTTTCCAATCTTGTTTATATTTTGTAAAGCCTTGAGTATTAGCACTTTTTATTGAATATTAGACATCTCTCACAAAAGTTAGGTTTTGAGAGAAGCTATTGTAGGTTTTTCTGTATGTAAAAAGAGAATGTTTTGTCTGCATTTTGTGCAACCTTATTATCTTTTGTGGTCAGTTGTATTTTAAGTTAAAGAATCATTTACCTGTTACACGTCCAAATATAATCTTTAGGAACAGCCTATTCTTTTGACTAACAAACTTGTTTCCCCTCTCAGGTAGGTAATAGTTGATGCTATTTGCTGATGTAATCTTCCATATAAAGATCACAATAAAGTTTAGAAATAGAATAAAAATGAGGTCTGTTACAAGAGAGGATTTTGCAATTTAATCTTGATTAACCAAAACTTTTAATATCTTTTTTTGCCTCTGCACTCCCCCCCGCCCCGCCCACGCTCTGGGGCCCCATGCAGGTACATTATAAAAGACAAACAACCAGGGGTTTATTTAAAAATCAAAATATTTTGGGGATGGAATTTGTTATACTAAGAATATAATAAGTACCTAGACTAATTTAGTTTTTTATAACTATTAAATGTTTGAAAAATGACTGTCCAAAATGTAACAAGACTATTATGAAATAAGTCATCTACACAAGAATATAAAAACACATGTAAGTTTTTAATAATTTTAATAGAATAAAAAACATCCATATACCCACTGTAGGTCAGGAAGACCTTAGAGGCTCCCTTTGTGCGCTTCTGCTTTGCATCTCATTCCTTTCCCCTGGAGGAGTCACTCTTCTGACCCGTGTGATAATCATTCCCTTGCTCCTCTGCAGTTTTATCGCCTATGCATGCATCCCTATTTCTGAATGCTATAATATGAAACCATATTGTATGTAGTCCTTCGTGACTTGCTTCTTTCACTCAATGTAGATTTCTGAGAGTTATCTAGGATGATGTTTGTAAATGTAGTTTATTTCCACTGGTTTTTGTATTCTGTGTATGAATTTATTTATAGCACAATTTATTTACTCATTCTGCTATTGAGGGACATTTGTATTGTTTCCAATTTCTGGCCATTACAAACAGTTCTGCTGTGGACATTTTTGTTCATGTCTAATGGTACAGTGTGAAAGAATCTTTTGGGTATAATACTTAGGAATGGAATTGCTGAGTTGTAGAATATGGTGATTCCAGACTAGTTTCCAGAACGATCTTACTGGTTTATTCTCTCACAAGCCACATATGGGAGTTCCTGTTAAAAACTTTTGATATTTTCAGGGTTAAATTTTGCCAGTGTATTGGTGCAGCGGTCTCCTTCTGCTTTAAATTTGCATTTTCCTGATTACCAGTGAGTTTTGAACATCTTCATTTGTTTATTTGCTAGTCAGATTTGTTCTTTTGTAAAGGATATGTTGAGATTCTATGCCATTTTTCTACTGGGTTGTTTGTATTTTTCTTAATATTTATAGTTTATATTTCCTGGATTCTTGTCCTTTCTCACATGTGTTGGAAGTTTGTTTTCCACTCTCCTTTTTTTAATTCTGTCTTTCTAGTACTTTAAAAATATAGTTGAATTTATATATATTTTCCTTTCTGGTTTGTGCTTTTTATTTCTTGTTTAAGAAAGCTGTTCGTGTCTTTTAGTTATGGAGATACTTTCCTATTTAAAAGTTTTACAGTTTTGTAATAAACATATGGTTGTTTAATCTACCTGGTAAAAAAAATTATATGCTGTGATACAAGAATCCAGTTTCATTTTTTCTCTATAGATATTCAGTTGTTCTAGCGCTGTTTTTTTGACCACTTCATTATTTTTTCACTGATCTGAAACACTACCTCTGCCATATTATCAATGTTCTACACATTGGGATGGGGGGCGGGTCTTTCTCTGGGTTCTCTCTTTTGTTCCAATGATCAGTTTGTCTCCTTATATGCTAAAATCATGACATCTTAATTAATTACAAGACCAATGTGAAACTCATGGTTAGCTTAGTATATATACAATGGATAGATGCAGAAATAATTATAGATATGTGTGTATGCATGCATTAGATATACTTAATATTACCCAGCTCTGTCTGCTGAGAGGACCTAGAGACAATGATGTCCCAATAGCAATGAGCACTCCCAGTGCTCAGATCTTGGTTTCTAAGTACTGTTCTCTAATAAAAGGAACCAAGGCTCCTTGGAAAAATGGCTGATTCTAGGGCTGGAGCAGGGAAAGTTCGAGATGAACCTGGAACATCTTGTAGTTCCAGAAGGCAAGTAAATACTGAAAAAACAAAAGGACGGAGGCACAGGAGCCAACCTGAAAGACCTCTCAATTGCCAGAGCTAGAGTAATTTGAGCAACAAAGGAGCATAGTATTGGTTTATAGTTCAAAGAATAAAAATATCTGTGAGCCCATACCGGTAATAAAAATAAGTGATCAAATAAATAAATGGAGAAGAGACAAATCTCTCTTACAGAAGAATTCTAAATAATAGAATGAGGGCATTCCCCCTCCAGGAGATAAAGCTTAGTTCTTCTCTACCCCTTATAGTGACTTATTTCTAAGAATAAAATGTAGAAAGAGCAGAATAGCAACTGTGGCGAAACCTAACAGTTATGTAAGTAGCCTCTGTTAATGGTCATTTAGATTGTTTCTAATCTTTTTCTGTTTTAATTTAGCAATAAGTTTTAAAAAATGCAACAGAACCAAGTTGGATTTGGGCAGGATTGGTTCAACATTAATTGACCACATTAACAACTTAAAGGGGAAAAATATCTTATGGAAAAAGTAGTAGTTAAAATCCAATAGCAATTTATGACAAAAATTCTTAGCAAACTGGCACTAGAAGAGAACTTCCTTAACAGGCTAAAATAGCTACAAAGAATCCTACAGCAAGAATACGTATGGTTAAATATTGAGAGCATTCCCTTTAAAATCAGGAACAAGATTAGGATGCATGCTATCACTACTTCTATTTAATTATTATGGAGTTCCTAACCAGAGCACTAATGTGAGAAGAGAAAATAAGAAAGAAGGCTTGGAAGAAAGAAACAGAATTGTCATTTGCAGTTGATAATTGTCGTCTTAGAAAACACAGGAGAATCTACAAGCTAATTATTAGAATTAATAAGAACGTTTAGAATGGTTAAAAGATATGACAAAAAAATTTACTTTAATACACCAACACCAAACTGTTAGAAAAAGTAATTTAAAATAAAATAACATTTACTATAGTAATGATAGAGCTATGTCTCCACATATATGGAAGACATCTTTATGTAGATATTTATAAAACTATAATTAAACAGAGAAATGTACCATATTGCTGGATAGGAAGATGCAATATAATACTCAGCTCAGTTCTCCTAAGATTATTCTATAGATTCAATGCAATTCTAGTCAGAATCCCAAAAGGTGTATTTTTGTTTTTGTTTTGATGGAAAATGACATGCATCAACAGGTTCAGGATTTGTTTTTGGAAATGGTAGTGGCTGAATTCCAAAACTGTTCTGTATGTATTGCAGTATGGAGCAAATGAGTAAATATATTGTTGATACTTTAAAAATTGTGGTTCTCAAATGGGAGAAAAGAGAAATGAATGTGGAATGGAGGAGAGGAAGAACCCTGTGGTGTCTGGAATTGGAAGTGTTATGAATTGATGATTTAAAAAATATATACATTTTTTAGTGCTACAGTTCTTTTTGTCCTTCAAATATATCCTATTGAAGGATTAGAGTCGAGTTCTCTGTGCAGAAGTTGTCTTAACTAGATTAGTTTGTTTCTACTTACATTTCAAGACTGGCTTAATTTAAATTTGATTATTTAAACCATTAACATGATTCAAAGTCAAAACTAAAAGCATGGGCAAATGAGCCACTTCTCAGTGCCTGAATTTCCTCATCTGGGTGGGATTGCTTAGAAGTTTCAATAAGTTGATAAAGACTGCAGAGCACTTAGCATGGTGCCGAACACATACAACATCCAATAAATGCGAGCTGTTCCAGCTTTTCTCCTTTCTCAATGGATTCCTCCCAGTCGCTTCTCTTGCTCCTTACTTTTTCTGGTCTCTGACCGGGGCTATACATTGTGAGAAGCAGATGGGTAGCTGTTACGTAGTAATGAGTGTATATCACTCTAGGCAGTGCTTTTCACTGCTAGGCAGTCTCCTTAACTCACAGAACCTTCACAGCCCCGCAGGGTATTTATCATTATTCTTCTCCTTTTACAGATAAGGAAATGGAGGCTTAAGATGATGAATGCAGTCCGCCAAGTTTACTCAGCTGACCCTGGATCTATCTGACTTTCATTTCCTGGCCCCACTTCTCCCACCTTCTGCATCTCCCTCACTTAGCCCCTAGGTTCTAGCTTGCTGAGGGGAAGCCTGTGCTTGGGTTTGGGAAGCATGTATAAGGAAAAGAGCAGGTCTGGGCCTTCTTGACTGATGGGCTCCCTGGGTCCAGCAGGAACATCATCTCTTCCCTCCCTAGTCCAGATCATGCCGTCAGTTCTCTCCAGTATGTGCAGTTGCATATCCACTATACATGCTAATCTGCAGCCAGCACTTGCCATAAGTTTGCTTCAGTTCTGGGATTCAGCGTGGGTTTATTTATTTTTTATATTTATACCTTGTGTGCAGAGATGGCTGATTTGGAGTGGAAGCAGGGTCTGAGAAATGGAAGGAGCAAAGGAACTAAAAGCTAGAAGCTGGAAAAGAATTCAGGAGTCATCTTTGCCTCCTGAAAGGAATGCACCTAAGAGAGATTAACAGGTGAAAGAAGTGGACAATCTAGAGCAGTGGTCCCCAACATTTTTGGCACCAGGGACCAGTGCTCCTATGAGAATCTAATGCCCGATGATTTGAGGTAGAACTGAGGCGGTGATGCTAGCGCTGGGGAGCGGCTGCAAATACAGACGAAGCTTCACTGCTTGCCTGCCTCTCACCTCCTGCTGTTTTTCCCTATTCCTAACAGGCTACTGGTCTGCGACCCAGGGGTTGAAGACCCCTGATCTAGAGTATTCCTGGCAACTTTGGGAGATGAGCCAGCAGGGGTTAGCAGGCCCATGTTGAAGAGGAAAAAAAATCAAGGCCCCGGGTACATTGTACACGGTACATTGATTCTTTCAGCCCAGATCTCCCGACTGTAGGCAAGAGAAAAAGATCGAGGCTTCATCTTGCTTCCCTGCCCTGCCCCACATATTGAAGAGCAGATTGGGACCAGAAAGCGTAAGGTACTTGGCCAAGGTCACATAATGAATTTGAGGCAGAACCAGGACCACCACCTGCTGACTGCCAGTCTCAAACTCTCATCATTGCATCTCATAAGGAGCTAGCTGAGAAGGAGGTATCTTCCTCCACCCATCATTTGTCTCAAAGTAACGTGCTGTAAACCACCAGAAACCTCTTCTTGGGGGTCTCCACAGATTCTTAGTAATTGCTTACTTCCATCTCCTCAGGTTCTTTCCCTTTTTCCTCTGCTTCTCACTTTAAAGGAGATGGCTCTTCCAGCTCTGCTATCACGTCTGGGCTCGATACATAGTAAGTGCTCAGTAAACATTTGCCTAAGGAAGGTACCAATGAGTGGGGCAACTTGGCAATATCATGTAAGGCTGCAGATGAGTACACACCCTCAGACCAGCAAGACCCCAGAGAAATGTTCACACCCGTGTCCACGGGGGAGACATGTACAAGGATGTTCAAAGAAGCACTCTTTGTTATAATAAAATGTGCAAAATAACCTAAATCTCCATGATTAAGAGAACAGATAAAGTGTATAACCATACCATGGAATACCATGAAACAGTGAAAATTAATGAATATTGGCTACATGTGTTAAGATGGGTACATCTCACAAATATAATGTGGCGTGGTAAAGCAAGTCGCCAAGTATAGAAATAATAACATTAATACAAAGCTTTCAACACCTCAAAATCAGGATAGTAGCTACCTTGGGGAGAAGAAGAATGGGATCAAAAAGGATACACAGAGGGCTCTAGCTCCACCAGTGTTGTTTTATTTCTAAAGTTGAGTGACAGGTAAAGGTGGTGGTTGTATTATCCTTGATACCTTTTTGTATGTCTGAAATATTTTGTTATTAAAAAAAAATGGAAATAAATGGATACATTTTAAAAGACTAAAATGAAATCCCATCCTCTTGAGCGTCAATACTATTCTTACCCACTCCTCTATTATCTTTAAACCATACCTTATACTCCACTGTATACAGTATATAATTCATAAATTTTAAAGGGAAAATATGCAAAAGGAGAGTTGCACATTATGAGATAAGGACAATATTGCCAGACTTCGAAATCACCATGTGTCTACAGCCATGCCACTCTGAACAAGCTGGATCCTGTCTGATCTGGGAAGCTAAGCAGGGTTGGGCCTAGTTAGTACTTGGATGGGAGACCCCTAGAAAAAGAATAAAAAATAAGAGATTGTAAGCTGACAAAGTCCTTGCAATCTGTGTGGTCAACCAAGGGTTGCCTCGCCTAAAAATAAATAAATAAATAAATGAATAAAATTACTGTGTGACTTTGACCTGTAAATACTATTAGCACTTTGGCCATATATGCCATTTCAGGATATAATAGTGGAGGTGAGTGATTAGAACATTTTCATCATATCTAACCAAAGATGAAAAAAAATTTGCCAATGATTTAGTGCTTCCATTCTTCCATCCATTCTTCGGAGTACATTATTATTTAAAAATAACGAATGAATAAATTGTTTCACCAAAGAGTTATTTTAAGAAACCTGAAAGTAAGTAGTAACTTCTCTTTTTATTAACTTTTTCCCTTATAGTTTTAATTCAATATTTTTTTAAAATCGAGCATTATGAAAGTTTTATGAAGCAAATTTTGATTTTTAAAAATCTATTTTTTCCCAAAAGAAGCAGCTTAACACTGAGCAGTATGTTTCTGGATATGAATGATATTTTTAAAGACTTACCAGTTTTTAATGGTCCATTGTTTCCTAAACTGTATTTTTAATTTCATTTGCTCTCTCCTAGGGAATGAGGGATGGCAGCACGCCGCGCGTTAAAAGCTGTTTTGGTAGATCTCAATGGCACACTTCACATTGAAGATGCAGCTGTGCCAGGCGCACAGGAAGCTCTTAAAAGGCAAGCTATTCTCCAGGTTCAGCTGACAAATATGTTTGTAAGTGCCATTTTACCAAGGCAGATCATTAGCTAAATGGATGGCCTTAAGATGGCATTTCACCAGCTTACCATACATATAGAAACTGCCTTGGATTTAGCTAGATGTCTATATGGTAATATCCTCCACACATTGTTCTCTAATCCTGTATTAGATTTGGCCTTTTGATCTAATCTTTTTGTGTGTGTGTCTCTTTTTCTGAGTCAGTAATGTAAATTTGTGAATGAAAACTCAGGATTCTAGAATATAGAATAAAGAGCATTGGAAAAATCACAAATGAATCCTGGAATCACGAAATGAAACACACACATACACAAAGGCATAGGCACTCTGCCTTCACCTAAGATCCAGCACTGAGTATGCTGCTGCACAGGTGAAATTTAATTTAAGGGACTTGAAATTTTAGAATTATTTTCATCAACTAAATTTAATGCTTTTGAAGGTTAGAGACTGTCTTATGTTTTTGATCTGTCAACCATACTACTTAACGTGTCTAGGTGCAAACCAGGAGTACATAGTATAAGCTTGTTAAAGTAAACTGAATGTGAATGTTTGCTTCTGAGTGTTTTGAAAAGAATACTCATCAGTACCACAGAACTAATAATCAGTTTTAATTAATCTCCATCCTAAAATAATTTAGATAAGTTTTCAGTCAACAAAACTTAGCATGTGGTGCTTATTATTTTCCAACTTAAAATATTCATAGTGTGCTGTTATTCAAAAAATCCAGTGACTAGTTTCATAGTGCCAGGTGTTTGGGCAAAAGATTGACACACTTTGCATTCTCTCAGGGAGCTTACTTTCCATTTAAGGAATCAACAAATATAAAGAGACTTGTATATCTGTTGGAAGGCACCAGTTGTAAACTATCAGTTTAGTTAGGAGTCATGATGTTCACTTATAGGTGGACAACATGTTGTTTAAAGCCAAAAGAAAGTCAGTTCCACAGTTGGACTTTCTCTGGACTCCTTGATACTCATTTAGGCCTTCTCAAGGAAAGGATGCCTGCTGATCATCTGTTGCTCTTCCGTTGGACAGAAACTTTTATCGCTCTAATGATCAGCTTTCTACTTTGGATTGAAAGAAATATATTTTTATTTCTGATAAACAATGAATGAAATCTCTAAGTAGCTCTGTAACTATAAGCTTACCATTCTGGAGGGACAGGCGCCCACAAATTGTACTGGTGGGTTTCCATCCCAGAGAAATCACTATACTGTCACTGCTGGTTTGAGTTTTTATAGAAATGAACGGATTAAGGGAAGTCGAGGCACCAGTAAAAAGAAAAAAGTTTTTAAAAAAATTCTCATTAAGAATGATGCGGCTATTTCAGTACTTAAAATTATTCATTTTTAGGATAGTCAATTGAAATAATCAATTTCTTTTGAGAGGTAAACACCAGATTGAATGTGTTTTTCAGAAAAGGTACCACACATAAAATTTAGAAGTAATCATTATAACAGTGAACTGTTTAATCATACAATTTAATTAACGTTTTTTGAGTAAATACTTAAAAAAATCTCTTTTCTGTTTTATTTGCTTGCTCATTTTAAATTGTGGTTAGTGCTTTTACATTTTGTATCTATTTAGGCTACACAAAATAAAAAGCAACAAGGGATTAATATAAAATTTTAAATTATAACTAAATTAAAATTATTTCTAGATTTTGGATTAAAATACTATAGGACCAAGAAAATAATATTTATTTTTAAAGGAAGCTAGACTATCATGAATTCTTACTCTGATACCTGATTGCCAGTTTAGGTTCCAAAAGCAGATAAAAAAAATCAAAACAATCTTGTATGGAACTATTAATGGAGAAAACACAGTTCATTTAAAAAAAAAAAAAAAATGGAATGTTTCTCTGAGCTGTCCAGGTAGATTCTGTTTATGAATATAGTATCACATTAGGACTTAGCCAATCTCTAATTGGCTAAGAAGAAGGAAAAGCACCCTGAGCTATCCTCTGTTCTCTTTGTATAGGAGATCAGGTCCTACATCAGGACATAGATTGGAGTTCTCATCTCACCTTTACTGCTGAGCAAGTCACTTAGCTCCTCTAGGCCTCAGTTTTCTCATCTTTAAGAAGAGTGGGTTGCACTGGTAGATAATCTCTTAAGATAACTTTCACCTCTCATATTCAGTGAGTACAGTGATTACTAAGCTTTGCTGTTGTTGTCGTTTTCACTTATTTGGTAAAATTCAATAAAACTTCAGTAAAATGCAGTAAAATTTGGTTTAAGTATAGAAGGGCCTTAAAAAGGTAGACACAGCTTTTACAATTTGACTGTAGCCTTTGGAGATGAAGCAGCCCACAGGGTATGGAGAATTTGTAAGCAATTCTGATTAGATTACAAAAAAAAGATTATTGGCCATAAAAACATTTACTCAGTGACTTCATTTTCTGACCTTTGGCAAGGGCTACCAAATTAGGAAGTTTTAAGGAGCTAGAATGGAAAAATTGACTGTTGACATCTGAATTTTACTTTTCCAGGTTACGTGGTACTTCTGTACTGGTTAGGTTTGTGACCAATACAACCAAAGAGAGCAAGCAAAACTTACTGGAAAGGTTGAAAAAATTGGAATTTGATATCTCTGAAGATGAAATATTCACTTCTCTGACTGCAGCCAGAAATTTAGTAGAGCAGAAACAAGTCCGGCCCATGCTGCTAGTTGATGATCGGGCACTGCCTGATTTCAAAGGTAGGGGAAATTTGGGAAGATGTAGAAATTTGGTCTTTATATCTGCTTATAAAATCATTCTTAAAACTAGATGTTTAGAAATATTTATTTAGATTTTCTGTTATTTTGAAATGGTCGACAGATAGTTCGAATCTAAATTGGTGTTTCTCAAACGTGTTCTGACCGCATACCACAATAAGTCAAGTACTTTACATAGTAACTTAATGCATATATATGTTTATTATATATGCTAAACAACATTTACTTTTACTGTATGGGAAGGACTTTATTTTCTGTTTGATTTACTTGTTTGTTTGATTTTGATGCTGCTTAGGGCCCTCCAAATTAGTTTTACAGTCTGTTAATAGATCATGCCACACAGTTTGAAAAAGTCAAAATTGCTTTGAGTATTATGATTTCATATTAATTTTACTAAGTTCATTAAATGAGATAAACCAAGAGCTCCATGTTTAAAAATAGATGTCATTCTGTACAGTATGAAATTTTTGCTATGACTGAAATATTTTCAATCAAAAGAAAATAAAACTTTTCCCTTTGAAAAAATTAACAGATGTTGGGAAAATATCCTAGTTTTATGAAGCTTTGCTCCATTGTTTTGTAGATGATACCCAGAGTGAAATGGCACAATATAGAAAAATTGGTATAAATATATCATAAAACCACGTGATGGCTTTACAAATAATGTTCAGCATGGATACACAGTTGGACATAACCTCAGAACTTGTACTATCAAGAAACACACTAGTTTATCAATCAGAATTATTATTCGTAAGAAACAAATGACTTTTGGCTGTATTAAACAAAAAATAAGTTTATTAAAAGAATTTGAGTGCTGACAGTAGTATAAAATGGTACAGTTCCTATGGAGAAGAATTTGGTAATATAGCTAGCAAATTGCATACAAATTGCATACAAAGCAGTACTGTCGCTTGTAGGAATCTGCCCCCAACATATAGTTATAAAAATACATGACGTGAGCAAGGTTATTCATTATGGCCTTATTGCTAATA
The DNA here is from genome assembly GCF_902729225.1 of Pteropus medius. Taxonomy (NCBI): domain Eukaryota; kingdom Metazoa; phylum Chordata; class Mammalia; order Chiroptera; family Pteropodidae; genus Pteropus; species Pteropus medius. The sequence continues at coordinate 20,508,719 of NW_024340849.1, forward strand.
ATAAGAGTTTGGAAACAACCCGAATGATCATTAGAAAGGACTGACTAAACTATGATATTTTGATATATCCACAAAATGGAGTGCTTTGTAGCTGGAAAATAAGTAGTGACAAAAAATTTCATCCCCTGTTAAGGAGAGAGCTCCATGGGATATATTAAATGAAAAGAATAAAATTCAGAAAACCATACAAGTTTTCTGTGTAAGAATATGTGAGGGAATGGATATACATATCCATATATATCCGTATATATTCCTTATGTTTGTAAAAGGAAGCTGAAGAAGGATAAATGAAAAAAACAATAAAAATGATTATTTAAAGAGGGAGGTAGGGAGATGGAGGAGAGGGTCAGGAAAGGAGATTTCTTTACAAGTAATTTGTTACATAGTTTTCTCTTTGGAACCATATAAATATTTTACGTATTTAAAAGACAATTAAAAAATAAAAAGCAAACCAGATTGTGAAAACTAAAAAGAGATTGAAATAAATAAGCTAAACTATCAAGTTGGTGATATAACTACTCAGGGTAAAGAATTATTTCAAATGACTTTAAAATATAGTATTTTGACTATTTGTTCTGATTAGATTACAAAAAAGATTAGTGGGATAAATTCTAAGGATAAAGGAGCTGCAAGGAAATCTTAAACAACATTCAGTAGGTTAGTGTTAATTAGTAATGTTGGTATTGTTGTTTAAAAATTATACATATGATCAAACAAAGTAGTAATTATGATAGTGTTGTTAAGATCCAAGATTTTAAGTGTAAGTGAAAAGACACAAATAGAAAAATCAAATTAGTTAATTAAAAGCTGTGTGTTATTAATTTTGAATTGACAATATCAAGATCAACTCCCTGTTTGCTTAAAAAATAAATATTATTTAGATCTTCCACTGAAAAGGCCTAGAAATAATGACAACCCAGTGGTCAGCCTGCAAAGTCTACTGCCATTTCTCACTTTAGTTCCTTGGAGTAATGGCTAATTCCAGATTTGGGCAGACATTGTACAAAATGAGTCTGGGATAGCTAACTGTGTTAGCAAGGAAGCTATTGAGGACTAATGAGGTCAGATCTAAAGGACACTGGGGCCAATTGGAAGGGGTAATTTGAGCATTAAAAAGAATAATGATTGAATGGATTGCAACACATCATATATACAAAAAGCCATGGGTTCAAAATGACACAGCCCCACAAAACTCATTGGTCACTATTGGAGGCGCTTAGGGCAGTAATTCATTATCTTGAAAATGGATAAATTAAGGGAGTTAAAACAAGCATTTATCCTGCTTTTTCTATTTGAACTATATTTTAGAGTAAACAAATATTTGATGAGAGTAAATTCTTTACAGAATTCCAGCTAGTAAATGCAAAAAGAATGGCAAAATTAGAAATCACCATTGGGAAGCCCTAATGAAATAGGCAACATCATCAATAGATTTTAAACACATTAGGGTTGATGGGGAACTTCAAAATGGAAGAACTTAAACCTGTTGATCAGTCTTGACATCACTAGAAGTAGAACAAACAGAATTTTTGTGCTTCTTAATGTGATATGATAGGAAATTTATAGTATTGCCTATGAAATAATCTTGCCAAAAATCGAATCTGAATCTATGAAGATCTAATTACCAGATCTATTTTTAGGAAAAATAAAGGTAAAGGAACAAATTAAATAATATTACAAGCAATCAGCCAAATCCAGAATGTGGACCCTTTTCCAGGACCTTTTCTAATTGCTCCAATAAGTAGAGAACAGTCCTGTTACAGGATACGTAAGACATAACAATCAAATGTACTATATGGACTTTTTTGGATGCCCGTTACATATCAGATATAAAAAGACATTTTGAGACATTTGTGGAAATTCAGAAGTGATATTAAAAATTATTAACTTTGTTGGTATAGTAATGTTAAGGTGGTTTTTAAGTCTTTATCAGTTAAGGATACATATTGAAATATGAAGGAGTTAAATGACATGATATCTATGATTTGCTTTAAAAAGACTTCAGAAAATTATAGGTAAGGTTGGCAAAATGTTGATGGTTGCTAAAGCTTGGGTGATGCATACGTCAGGGCTCATACTAGTCTTTTATATATTTCTGAAAATTTCTATGACAAAAACAAAAGGCTGTTTGGGTAGCCCATAGAACTGACAAGGAGAACTGGAGTGTTAGTCTTAGGGGCTGTGCAGCCAGGAACAGTATGCAGTAGCGTGCCACAGAACTGCTCAGGTGCCAGTGATGTCTGTGCTGAACACTGAACTCTGCTTGCCCTGTTGACCCCAATGAAACTGGAGATTGGATGCTCCAGCTAGCACTGCTGCCCCAGAGTCTGAGGCTGTCACCGTCACCTCTTCCAGAGGAGATTCTCCTTGCTTCTTTCTGTTACTAGTTCCCAGTTCAGACACCCATGGGTGTTACTGATTAGTAGAGTTTCTGTCTCATGCTAGCACTCATGGCTGCAAGAGAGGCTGGAAAAGAAAGTATCTGGTGTTTTCAGCCTCTATAATAAGAGGGATAGCTTTGCCTCTCACCAAGCCTTAGGAGCTAGTGAATTCCCTAAGTATGAGATCCGTATTCAGAAATTAGGCAACCAAAAATAATGACAGATGTACTCTATAATCAATGTATTTGTGTTTCTGGGTTTTCTGAAGTACTACAGAACAATATTTTAACCAGATTTTTCCATTTTGACTTTATTTGAAGAAAGTCAAGATTCTAATTGTATCAGCAATGAGTCTGAGTTTGGATTTATAAGCAGAGTCCCTGGTATGTAAGAAATCTTTGTCATTCAGTTCAAGACAATCCTTGTAACATCTTATATACGTGAAAATACCCAAAGTAAATGGGTTTTTGAAAGGAATAGAAATATCTTTGCTACTGTTTAATATCTTTGCTAGTGATAGATGGAGATAATAATAAAAAAAACACACACAAAAACTCCAACTCTTACTGTATTCAGTAATTTTATTTTCTTCTTTCATCAACATACTAACCAATTTTTACTCATGGCTGCTGGTAAGGAGGAAATTAGAAATCTTGGTTAACTCCATTCCCCATTTCATCCCTTCACATTTTGGTAGAATTGATAGTGATAAATGCTTAAAGACAGGCAGTAAGAGAGACAAAAGAATTGTCATATGGATAATCTAAAGAATCTTTAGTCAGATTTTTAATAACTGTGATAGTGAATGTACTTGTTTGGGTGTCATTGCTGAAAAGTCCAATTATGAGGTTCCAAGGCCTTAAAATATGCTTAAGTTATAGAGTAATATCTGTGACACTAAAAGTAGATGAGGCATTTTGTCAAAATTATAGGCTCTACAGTGCATTCATATTTATCAAGAATGCGTTAACCTCAGCTGTGTCCATTAGAGAGTCTAATTTCCCTTGCCTCTTAGATTTTCATTCCTTCATCAGTTCCTATTGATCTGATAGCTCCCAGGGAACTCGTGGCTGTTCTTGTTGATTGTAATCAGTAAAGCTTTTTGAACTTAGAAATTACTTGTTTGAGAACATCAGGTTACAAATTTTAATTCAGATATTCTAGTTACTGAGTAGCTGTAAAACTGTGCAAAAGAAATATGCGAAAATACTAGGAGACCTTTTTCTTTCTTTTAAGTATTATTCTATTTCCAAAGTACACTGGACAGGATAATCTCTTAAACTTCATATTGTGACTACAGCAAAAATTTGTACTTGATTGGCAAAAACTAATTTATTATAAAATATGACATTACTTTTAATTGCATTTTTCAACACTTACATATTTTTTTCATTCCCAGGAATACAAACAAGTGATCCTAATGCTGTGGTTATAGGATTGGCGCCAGAACATTTTCATTATCAAATTCTGAATCAAGCATTCCGGTAAGTCTCTAGCAATTTATTTTTCATCTGATCATATACTCCCCTACTTCCCTTCTTGAGTCATTGTTATGTAAGATTATAAATGTTTTGCTTTCTGGCTACCTAGATTGTATGTGAGGACAGACATCTTCAAGATCACTTCAAGGTCTACATCAAATAATATTTATTACTATCTTGCCTAGTTTTTAAAAAATGATCAGTATGTTAAAATGTGATCTTTGGGGTTTTTCCAGTTTATAGAATCACTATTCTAGAGCAGAAATTCGTAATAAAATTGCACCTCCGAAAGCTAGCAGTTTTATCTTTTATTATCACTCCTGTGATTCTCCACTGACTGTGCTAATCTGATGAAAAATAGCATTCAAGCTAATACACCAAAAACAATAAACGTGATTTTTTCCCCCAGTTGAGATTCCAGGCTATGGAAAAAGCCTAACAAACTTGACCACACTTTCAAAGAAATTATTTAGTGAGTGATAATGGTAGTCTGAACTGGGATATTGGCAGTACGGATGAAGGAAACCAGATTCAGGTAGCATCAGTATGACTTGATGGATGACTGGGGTTCAGAAGGTGACGAAGGACAGTGAGTCAAGGCGGACATCGGATTTCTAACTTAGGCACATGTACTAGAGAACACTCCCTGTGTGGGGTTCAGGAAGTGATAAGTTTAGTTTGGGGCTATTTGGCCTATGGGATATCTAAGTGGAGATATTCCAGTGGCTGTTGGTAGAAATTTAGGAGAAACACAAGTAACACATAAATGTTATAAATCTTCAGTTGTATGTGCATTTTACTTTTATGAACTTTTTGCTGCTGCTTCCAAAAGGAGGACTGCATACAGGTTCTCATACTTTCTAAGATAAATTGAATCAGAATTTACTTGCAAGTGACTTTTTCCCTTGGATTTTTCATTTTTCATCTTGCCTTTCACTTCTTACCAAACCACTAAACAGTATGATTTGTCTTTGGATTTATGACTCCTTCAAAATATAGGGATATGTTAAACTAGCTTTAAAAAGTTTTTTTTTAATAGCTTGATAAATTTTTGATATTTTAACTGCAAGAAATGCTGTGAAAACATTTTCTTATTAGTACAAAGATCTTCAAGAATCATTCTAACTTATACTTGATATAGAATTCATTTCTTGATATAAATGTCCGAAAATCAGAATATTGGAAACTAAAACTCACTACATGGCTCAGCACATTATTTGCTGTTGATCATGAAAATAGCCATCATCATATACAGTCTATGTGGCCAGAAATAGCACCTTTTCCCCCTGTGTGCACATTAATTTTAGATCCTCAGTTAATGGAAACTATTGCTACTTAATGTACTTAGTCATTGTGGTAGTCAAGCCTTTGTTTAAAACTAACAAACTTGCTTTTTATAGTTGTTCAGTATCCATTTCCCGTAGTTATTACCTGGAAGTCCACTGCTATGCCAGATTGCGTGAAGAGGTATGGGTGGGGCGAGGGGAGGTTATATGGTGTTAAATTTTCTTTTGCTTCACCTACTTCAATTATTCTACTGTAGCTTCTTGAGGTGGGTGGTGAAGGGGTGATTATCTCACCTGCTCTTTAAGTAAGGCTTACAACTATAACAGAATCAGTTTTCATTTGAAATAGAGAACCTGCTATAATTTCTTCTAAATTTACCTCTGCTACCTTTTATTCATTTCTTTAACCACAGAATTCAAGGTATTGATTGATTTTAGTTGGTAATTTGGGAAGGACATATTTAATAGGCCTCTGTCTTAGATGAATACTAGACTCGGTAATAAAAATGTATGTTGACATAATACTGACTTTATAATTCCTCGGATGCTGTCTAATTAGTACACTTCCCTAACCATATTGATTTTTTTAAACACTACATTTTAAAGCATTACAGTGCACTTATAGGTCAACTCTAATTTCACAAATGCACTTAACAGCTGGGTGGAGAGTTAACAGAAGGATTTTAGGTCTTGCCCTTCTTTGCATATTGATGTCTCCACAGGGACTATGCCTTCCAACCAATGGCTACAGCCGTTTGGATTATGAGTGGCAAATATAGACGTCTCAAATGAACCACCGATTAGTTAAATTACTCTTCAGGTTGATAATGAGAATAAACATTGGATTTTAAACCCTGTCACATAGCTGCCTTGAATACCAGCTTCAGGGGCATATTGTCTTCATGCAGATATATTAGCCTTCCACATTACACTGACTTATTTGCTATCTTTCAAATGTAGGCCCCCCAAAATGCATAGTACAGTCTGGCGACAAACGAGTCTTAAATGTCTGAATAAAATTGAGAACATCGTATTTTAAATAATTGATTTTAGAGAAGACTATGAACTAGTTATAGAGCATAGACATGATTTGGAGGCTTGGATTCTAGAAAACATTTAAATCCTGAGAGCAATTGCTAGCTTTTTTCTTTTACCTACTAGTAAAAGATACAAAGAATAATATAACAAACACCAATATGCCTATCAAGTGGTTTAAGAAATACAAATTATCACATATTTGATATCCCGTGCATATCCCTTCCCAATTTTATCACCCAAGACCCAAAAGTAATCAGGATTCTGAATTTTGTGTTTATTTTTTGCATGCATATCTTTATACTATAAGACATACACTTTACATTATATAGACAGTATGTATAGTATTATTACATTATGTATAGTATTATTTTGTATGTTTTAAACTTTATCAATTTGCTTTCTTCCTTTGTAATATTGTATAATTTGATTGATATGAATATTCATAGCTCCAGTTTATTCGTTTTCACAGCTGTAGTCCTAGATTGTAGCAAAGTCTTTTTTCATCTTCTGATCTGAGTTAAAAACCCAAAGCTTAAGCATTTTAGTAATGGACCAATTATAATTAAATTTAATGATCTCTGTGAGGAGGAAGGCTACCTGGGCAAGCAGATTACTTAATCTAATTTGAACTTAGCATTAACAAGACTGAAAAATATCTAAGCACAAAAGTAATATGTCTTCATTGTGGAAAATTTTTAATGCTTTCAAAAAAGAAAAAAGAAATTACCTGTAATCCTTCCACATAGCTAGTTTGTTTATTTCTCTGCACATATATATTTAGACAAAAATGAGAATGCATATATACTGTGCTTATATACTGTGTGGTAATTTTCTTTTTAAAAACCCAACAATATGTTGTGCATGGTTTTCCATATTCTTAAATATTCTTCTAAAACATGGTTGATTCCCACAGTATAAACTGCTTTAAGAAGTACAATAAGTTGTGTAGCCAAATGTTTCCTGTTGTTGAGTATTTCCAGGTTTTTAAAGTTAGTTGTTTTTTTTTTTATTTCATTATTTTTTTTATTATGGTGACGTTGGTTAACGAAATCCAGTTAAGTTTCAAGTGTACAATTCAACAGTAAGGCATATATATATTGCATTTTGTGTTCACCACCCATAGTTAGATTTCTTACTATCAACATGTATTTGACGGTTTTTACCCCATCTACTTCCCACCGCCCTCCCCCATCCTCTAGTAACCACTAGTTTATTGTCCATGTCCGTGAGTCTCTGTCCAGTTTGTTTGTTGCTTTTAGGTTTATATCCCACACATAAGTGATATCATGTGGTTAAAGTTAGTTTTTATTAAAAAAAAAAAAAAAAAAAACCTCCTAAGAAGGTTTGTTAAGCAATATGTATATTTGTTCCTTAAGATTTTTTTCCAGAAGTATACTTGCTAGAACAGAGGAAATTTGGGAGAAAACTGCATGGAATTGCTTAACATAGGAAAAGTTAAAGTTTTTAAATAATAATTAAGAGCAACTGTTCTCCAGCTTCTGGAGGAGTTTATTAAAATGTCATTGTATCTGAAGATAAGTGGCATCATAACTTTCACATTTAAATGCAGAGGTGGAAGGCTCCTTAAGAATAGTCTTTTGAAGCTTCAAAATGACTTAATTTTGGAGTTAATGACTTCTTTCCTTTAATTGTTACAAGGTACTAGAATCCTCCAAAAGACTTAGAGATGTACAGAAATTAGTTTTTTGGGGGTTGGGAGGTGAGATTCTTATTACCATAAATGGTTCCTGTTGAATGTTGGTTTGCTTTCTTTTCCTCATATCCTTAAGAAAAAATTAAAAGTTAATTGCTCCAATATATTCAGTTTCTTAAAAAGGGAAGAAGAGAAAGGTAGAAAAAAAATCAACAATTATGGCCTCAGTAATTACTGGATTTGTACGGTAACTCCTGAATCTTTTCTAAGTTTTTAGAGCCCTGGGCATGAGGAATTTCATAATGATGTGACAGTAGGGCTCGAATTAGAAATATTTCTGTGGGCTTTCTCTATTTAAAAAAGGCAGACTGCTGTGCAGTCTTTTTAATTAAAGTCCAGATTATGAGAAATTGTTTAAGACTTAAGAACTTGAGTTATTTAAAGTATTCTAATAGTATATGCAAGACAACAACTTTGTATGCCAATTTGAAAATCACAGAATACAGAACTGAGTTTGTCATCAGCCTCTAACTGCTCTTACTTTTTAATTTGGGGAGATTCTTACATGATCAAGGCAACTTTTGCTACTCTAAATAAAAGGTTCAGGTGAAAAAGCCACAAATATATTCTACTCATTTTTTAAATTAAATTTATTGGGATGACATTGGTTAATAAAATTATATAGGTTTCAAGCTTACAGTTCTGTAATACATCATCTATATGTATACTGCATTGTGTGTTCACCACCCAAAGTCAAATCTCTTTCCATCACCATATATTTAACCCCCTTTACCCTTTTCTACCTCCTCCCTTTTCTTCTCATAACAACTATACTGTTTTCTGTGTCTATGAGTTTCTTTTTGTCTTGTTCATTTGTTGATTTCAGTTTTATATCCCACATATGAGTGAAATCGTATGGTTCTCGGCTTTTTTCCGTCTGACTTATTTCACTTAGCATGATATTCTCAAGATCTATCCATGTTGTCACAAATGGCAGTATTTCATCTTTTCTTATGGCTGTGTTGCTATTCATTTTTTTAAATTGATGTATAACATGCACAGTAAAGGCACTCCTATCACCTACTCTGACTTCTGTCAGTATTGCCAGTTCTTGGTCTTCATATGAACAAAATCATAGAATTGTAGCATTTTTTAAATCTGTTTTCAAGATTTATCCAAGTTGTTGTATGTAGTAGTACTTTGTTTTTGTTTCATTTCTTTATTTTTGTTGTGTAGTAATCTATTGTATTAATATTCCACTATTTATTCTACGGCTGATGGGCATTTGGATTGTCTCCAGTTTTGGCTGTTAGGAATAAAGCTGCTGTGAACATTCTTCCACATGTTTTGGCGGGGACATATGTGCTATTTCTCGAGTCTGTATCTAGAAGTGAAATTACTGGATAAGTACTTATTTAGCTTTAGTAAGTTTTGCTGAACAATTTTATAAAGTGATCGTAGCAAGTCATACATTCCCACTGGCATGAGTCAGAGTTTCATCTGCTCCACATCCTCACTGTCTCTGGCCAGTCTATGTAATTGTAGCTGTTCTATTTGGTGTATAGTGGTATCTTACTGAATTTCAATTTGTATTTCCCTGAGTAATGTTGTTGAAACCTTTTCATATACTTATTGGCTGTTGTATAACTTCTTTTATCATGTGCCCATTCAAATCTTTTACCTTTTCTGATTGGGTTGTATTTTTATTACTGATTTGTGGGAACTCATTTTGTGTTATGTATACAAATTTTTGGTTGGATATTTGTACTGCAGAATCTTATTCCTGTCTGTGATTTGCCTTTTCACTCTCTTAATAGTATGAGAACATGAAGTTCTTAATTTTGTTGGAGTTCAATTTGTCAAAATATCAGTAGTGCTAAGGTTGAAAATCCCTGATCTAGTTCAACCCCTTCATTGATAAGAAACCTAAGCCCACACATGTGAAGTGATTTACTATTACCTATTTTAAGTAGTGTAGATGCTACATTTTGGACCAGAAAATGCTTGGTGGGTGGGGTGGGCAGTACATTGTAGTATGTTTAGCAGCATCCCTGGCTTCCACACACTAGATGCCAGTAGTACCCTCTGGTTGTGAAAAACCAAAAAAGTCTCAAACATTGCCCAGTGTCCCCTGGGGAGCAAAACTTCCCAGCTGAGAACCACTGAACTAGATGTTTGCCTAAGATATTTATATTGTGGTCCTGCTCTCTCATTAGGATTTTTCAGTTTTTTTTCTTTGCCCACACAGAATTTACAGCCAGAGATTTTTGTTTTAGGCTGCCTTTTACCTCCCCCCCCTTTCTTCTTGCACCTCAGTGGGCTTACATATAGACAGAAAATTCTCAGCCAGTTTCCTTCTGATACATTATTTCAGTAACAAAAACAACCAACCCTTTGTTGCCCTGTCTGGTAAGTATGAGAACATCCCCAGTATTGGGGTATCTAATTTTTATATTTTTTAAATGTTTAACTATAAAAGATGTTTTCATCTGTATCCTAGAAAATGTTTACCTTTAGGTTCTTCCCGACTATACCTTGGCTCTTCAAAGACTTGATAAAGCTTATGCTGTACAAAGAAGAACGATAGAAGCAGGAACCACTTCCCCGAGAGATGCCTATCTTTCTCAGCCTCGTGTAGCACTAGCTCCCATTTAGAGAAATGCAGAGGAACCAACAGTTTCAGCTCTTCCAGGGAAGGCACTAAAGTACTGCCTGGGAATTAAGTACACACATCAATCAAGCTGATAAGTCTTATCCCCAGTTAATATATAATAAAATATTAACAAAGCCAAATCAAATGAGTTTTTAGTTTAGCTGTATAAATGGAAAGCAATTTTGAGGTCTGTTGCATAAAGAATTCCAGTTCCGTGGTAGAGTAACAGATAAATGGGATTGGGGGTGGGTGACAAGAAGAGATAAATAAATCACCCATTATTATCTCATTGCTATCAGCTGTGGTTCTTTAAGGCCAGCATAGTGGCTTTATCAGGTTTCCTAACAATTGGATTGTAAGATCTGCTTTAAGAAATAAATTTGTATTAATATTAGTGAATAAATTTGAGGGATCTGTCCTGTGCTGTGAGCAATTTATAATAACTAACAGTAAGGCCCTGTAATAGTCCAGTATTGGTTTTTACTTAATAAAATATTTAATCATAAATGTCTGAATTCTGCATCTCCCACAGGAAGGCATTTCCATGTCCACCAACAAGAATAATTTAGCAGCTTCATAGTTGAGCGCTTAATTACTCATAATTGTGAAGGGAAAGATGTGATGAAGTCTTCCTCGATGGACATACTAAATATTTTAACTAAGTAGATGACTTAAAGTAAATTAAGCTAGTGAGATCATTTATTGCATTGGTTAAAAGCAGTTCACGAAATATATCTAATCCCGCATTGCGTTAGATGATAGTATGTGAGTGACTGTTTCTGCTGTGTGACTATACAGGCTGCACTTTTGGGATGGAGGCATATTTTTAGGGATGGGAGTTGGAGGTGAATATTAAGAAGTTGGTGGGTGTTTTGGATTTGTTTTGTTATGTTTTGCCTGAGTCACTAATGATGATCCTTAGCTATTGGTAGAATTTGGTTATCAAATTAATGGGAAAATGCTTTGTGCTCTTTTGTTTGAGAGTAGTCCTGTATCAGGACAAAGAAGGAGATTTGGCAGTAAAGAATCTCCAGTAAACCTTGTTGGTGTCTTCAGGGAAGATGGCTTCATTTGCAAAGTAATGTCAGAAGCAGTCAAAAGGTAGAATGAAGAGGTAAAGGTACAAACAGAAAGTATTTGTAAAATGCTCTATTAAATTTCTGAATTATTCCCCCCCTGCTTTGAATATAGTTCTTATTTTTTTAATGTATTGGGATGACAGCGGTTAATAAAATTATATAGTTTCAAGTGTAAAATTCAATAATATATCATCTGTATATTGCATTGTGTATTTACCACCCAAAGTTAAATTTCTTTCCATCACCATATATTTGACATACTTTACCCTCTTCTCCCCCCTACACTCTTTCCCTCTAGTAACCACTAAAATGTTGTCTGCGTCCACATTGTGGAGTAGAGGAAACAGGAAGTCAGATATTTTAAGAGTTAGCTGAACACGTCACTACAGCAACAGTTGTGTCGTCTTGTAACGGGCTCAAGATCCTCTTGCTTACCATTAGGGAAAGTTAGAACAACTTGTCTCATTAAGTTAAGCTTCTTCCCTTGAGTGTCTTATTTAGCTTTATTTCTCTTCTCTTTCCCTGGTGATTCAGGTAAAGTGTCTGAAACCACTAACGATAAAAGGTTGAAGTAATCCCAAATTTAATAATCTATCACCTTACTTTAGTGTGTCTCAGTGTAATTCCCAGCAGTTTCTTGTGAATTTATTAGAAGATGGTAAGTCATTAAAAGTTAATAAGAAACTATTTCTTTCTGTGAATATGAATAAAACCACTTTGTAAGTCTAACGTTCTTTCTCAGTCATAAAGCCTTCCTTTTAGCCTGTTTCCGTTTTCTCTGTCTCTCTAGGTTACTCCTTGATGGGGCGCCTCTGATAGCAATCCACAAAGCCAGGTATTACAAGAGGAAAGATGGCTTAGCCCTGGGCCCTGGACCATTTGTGACTGCTTTGGAGTATGCCACAGATACCAAAGCCACAGTAGTGGGAAAACCAGAGAAAACGTTCTTTTTGGAAGCACTGCGGGGCACTGGCTATGAACCTGAGGAGGCCATCATGATAGGAGATGTAAGTAGAAGAGCCCAGGAAATGCCCTTAGCTCACCTGTCATGCTAGGAAGAGCCAATTTTGAAGCACTGCTTCGAAATACAAGCAGGCTCTGCTGCTGCTAATATCAGATGGTAATAAGTGGCTACCTATAAAACAAGCTTTCTGGTTGACGTTTAGTTATATTCTTCTAAAGAACTGAAATTTTGATTATTTCTGGCATTCTTTATATTGTGATGAGATAAATTCAAAAAGGCCATTAAATGGAAGTCAATTAAATGTTTTATGTCTTTTCAAAGAAACCTCTACAGATATTTAGATTTTTTGAATATTACTTAAGTACGTAAAAACCTATACCTAAAGAATTCTACCATTATTGATTTTTTTCTTAGTATATGCTTTGCGGAAGAACTTCCCAATCATTGTGCCACAAATAGCTAAAGATATCGATTGCCTCAGTCCTCTGAATAGCAGGGCTGAACCTGGGTGATTGGGGGCCTAACCGGTGACCTCTGGCTGTGAGTACCTTGTCAGTTTACCCCAGTGTAGTGGGAAAACATTTTCTATGTGTGCCATAAGGGAGAAAGAGCTAGAAAGCACACTGCCTTGTGGTAAGTAGGTGGCAAGGATTATATTTTAATTTTAGTAACGCGTTAGGCTGGAAGGGACCATTGAGATTGTCCAAACCTCCTCATTTTATAACTGGGAAACTAAAGCCCAGAGGGGTAAATTTGCATGCCTGAATACCCATAGCTAATTAGGGGCACAGCTGGAATAGAACTTGAGGCTGCGGGCTCCCTCTAAAATAAACTTAACTTGCGATGGCGCAGATGTATCGTGGCCCTCCTGATATGCTTTTCCACTTCTGTGTTTGCTCATCTAAACCCAAATAGGATAATCATTAAACTTGATACTGTTTTTGAGAAACCATCTTTTCAGTCACATCTCTTCCTCTTGGCAAGCGTTGATCTGACTTTCTTAGGCGAGGGCGTGCTTGAAGAAGTGGTTATCTGAGCCTGGAGACTTCAGAGTTCTTTATCCTGGAGATACTGGTGTTGGGACAGTGTGGTGGGTGGAAAGGCATGCGATAGCAGTGTCGTGAAAGGTTATTTGTTATCCAAAAGAATAGCAGTTTTTTCTTTCCCTTTCCTTGTCCACTTTTCCTCCTCTCCCTTATTCCTTCTCTTCCTCTCCCCTATCTCCACTGCTTCAACAGGACAAGTGTAGATGCAACAGAAAAGGTTTTAAGACTTCAAATGAAGATTTTGACATTCTAAAACTCATTTCCAAGGGCTGTTGTTGAATAATATTAATGATTTTAACAGAAAATATTTTCTTCAGGCATAGCCTGAATGAATCCTGCTTATAGACATGAGATAGCAGGATTGATTTTATTGATGTTTCTTCCAGTCCTTGGATTTTATTACCTTGCATTTATCATCACAATCAACCAAGTGTATGCATCCCTGTCTTGAAGAAGAATTGGAAAGAGGAGCTAAGTTTTCTAACTGATATGCTATTCCCAAGTGTGAAGTGAGTATCACAGTCCCAGAATCTGTTCAGGCATACTGATTTGACTTGATTCCACCTGTTACAGACAATTGGATGGATAGTAAGGATAATACATTATATGGGTGGCAGAAAAGCTATTTTCTGAATATAGTTTATTCACTGTCTACAATTGGATCATTCACCTTAAAAGCTGCCAGATGGATAGAATGCATTTTTCCATGATCTGTTTTAAGAGGAGATCAGTGGACATGTGGCAAAACGTGAAGAACTGTGACTGTGCTCTTTGAGTTTGGTTACTAGAAGTACTACTCCGTTGTGCATTTTCCACCCCTGCAACGCTTCCCTTTCCAAATGGTATGCTTCCTCAGACTACTACATGTGGATTGACCCTTTTTTATACCTTCCTCTCTCTTTCATATTAAAAAAAAACCATGAGGTTATAATTGGCCATTGCAGCCTACTAAGTCATCAGTTGATAGAGTTTTATTGGTAAGGTAACTGGAAACATGGACTAAATGTTTTCTTTATGCTTTTCTAGGATTGCAGGGATGATGTTGGTGGGGCTCAGAATGTTGGTATGCTGGGCATCTTAGTAAAAACTGGTATGTATCTTCTATGTAAGCATTCTCTAAAACAGTAGGATACACAGTTGCTTAAAGAAAAGTGCAGAAATGGCAAAGCCCACTGGACACTTTAATTCCCTTTCTACGACATAGCAAAAATAAACTGGTTTTAGGATTACAGGGAAAAAGACAGCGTGGGTGAGGCCCATGCTGTACAATACTAGGAAGATCGGAGTTCAGACTTACCCAGGGATAACCATACACAGTTGGCAGTTAGCATTCATATGATTTTCTGGATATGCAAATTACCACATTGAAATGGACCAAAGACCATTGATTGTGGTGCTCTATAAAAATTTCTTTTCTTTTTATGCCAGCTCTAAGATGATGAAGTTGATCTCTGTAGGAACCAGCCAGCTAGGTGATATGATGCTTATGTTAATGTTTGCATTTTTTGAAAAACACACAAAAATTTTTTTTCTTATTTTTTCACTTACAAAAAATAGGAACTATTTTTTGTACCAAAATTAGGTATATTCTGTGTGATCCCTCAAATAAATTTACGAAAAAGCAAGATGCTTAATGGGGAGGACTCAGCTAATACAGTACTATGAGTACAGAGAACTGATTAAGGGTCCTAGGTCCTAGCCTCAACTCTGTGCTGACTAGCTGTGCGAGACTGTGGTTAAGGCCCTTTACCTCTTGAAGCCCTTTCCGAGTGACAGGGCTGGACTGATCCCCTCTTGCTCTCACAGTGTATGATTTTGTGCAGTTTTCTTTTATGGAGTATAATTTAAAAAGTTCTCTCAGAGTAAGGGAAGTCACGAGAGCTATGTGTGGGTTGAATACTTGTGCATTGGAACTTAATGAGCTTTTTTAGAGACAACGAAGAGTCCCCCACCCCACCCCGCCCTGCCCTCAGATGGCACCTGCTGAGCTTTGAACGAATACCACATGTTTAAGAATGAGAGCCAGAAGTCTTGTCCAAGAATTGTCGTTGGGCTCTTATAAATCAAATGACAGATAAATGGTTCCACAAATGTTTCTGAGAGCTCATTTGCCTGGTTTCACATAATGGTAATGAAACTATTTAATAGGCTGTTCATAAAAGAGACGATTTAAACATGAAGTCACAGAAGAGCTGCCATTTAGAAATTTTTTAGAAAAAGTACATTAACTCATGACTGTAACATTTGTTCAAGAAAATGTGGTTGCATAAAAGCTATTTTGAATTTAAAAATAGAAACAAGAAAACGTAGCTGCAGCTACAATGAATAAGAAGTATTTGGCAAGGCCCTGTGTGAACAGAGTGGAAACACAGTCTACTTGTGCCTGGGGTTTGGGGTAAACCATTGGAGTTCTACAGACGGTGACACCAGTCACTCGAGAATTGACAGATTTTTCAGGTTTCTCAGTCAAAATGATTAGCACCTTCTCAGCAGCACACTGCCCTTTAAGTTAAGCAAAGAGGAAGTAGCAGAAGTCAGAAAAATAGCCATTCTCCTTATCCTTCCCCATATCTTAATTTTCACACATTCACCACTTTATTTTCTGATCATTGAGGAAATCCTCAGATAAATATTTTTCCTCTTGTGTATTATTCCCATGAACATTTCCTTTCTTTAGCTCACACAATTAAAGATTTAAGTATCAAAACTGGGCCTATGCCAGTGTCTTGTGGCTCAGCTTTCCGTTGGCTCTACCTTTTTTCCTGACTGGCACTTGGTTGTAATCAGCTTATCGCAGAGGCATCCAGATAGTCTTAGAAAAGCCAGCAGCATAATGCAACCAAATCTAAAATGTATGACTTGTAGAGCAGCTAAGTCCAACACATGGAAACAGGCCCATTTGTACTATTCACCTCTGGTCAGAAAAAATCCCAGGTAAGCCCACTGTTTGGAAATCACGCAGAGTAGCCGGCTCCACTGATATATTTGAACTCAGTGCATTTGAACAATTGCTAGGCTTCCTAGTGTTGAAATGTACTATAAAGACTTTAACTTATTCAGTAATAAGTGCTTTTTTATGGAGTCTTGAGCCATTTTGATTCTCAAAGAGTAACCTGTGGTAGATGCTCAATATACATTTGTTTAATGATATGTTAATAAAGATTTTGACTAGTCCTAATCAGAATTTTTTTCTGTTCAGCATGTAAGTCACCTAGAAAAGATGAGATCACTCTTTTTTATCTACTATCATCAACATGGGTTTCCTTGTATTCTTCCTCCATTCATCAATTACCCATTCAGGAAAGCACAGATTGCCACAGAGTCAGGCAGAGTGATAGTGGCCTGTGTCATTCACTCAGCCAACATTATTGTGCACCTGCTGTATGCCAAACACAGTACAATGTGCTAAAATTATCGTACATATGTCACTGTGTCAGTTTGTACTTTGTAGTCACTCCACTTGCTGGGCCAGATTCAGCAAAGCATTCTGCAAGCTCTTATCATGGCCTGGAAGTTGATGGTAGAGCAATAGTTAGTCATTAACTTACCTATGAGACCAAGTAGAAATCTTGCAAAGGAGTTTATACTTAATGGGATTTAAGCTTGAGAAAAAGCTAGCAGTTAGAGTTTGCCATATGGGCCAAATTGTGGACAGGTACCTTGAGGATGCTAAAATGAATGAGGTGTATATTCTTTGCCTTTGTACGTTTGATGCTTGTTCCTTTCCTGTAGGAATTCATAGTCAGTAAGACAAAACAGGAAGCATCTTTGCCACCATAGTGCAAAGGTGTAGAACAGCATTTTCAGGCTTTGTGTTTGCTGGGCAAAGCCTCTTAAAGAAGCAGTTGTAGGAAATGGAAGGATGTAGAAAATGATGGTTGTTTTGTTGGGGGAGCTGGATTTAGTCAGAGGATACTGGAAAATGTGGAAGAATAAATAGCAGAAATCACAGGAAAAAAAAAGATGAGAGAGCAAGGAGAAGGGGAACGTGCAGAGGCAGCCCGGGTGGCTGCGGGACAGGTGGCCTGGTTCCCCAAGGCCTCAGCTAAAGCAGTGTTCCTCCCTCCCTCCTTCCCTTCCTCCCTCCCTTCTATTCTTAAATTGTGGAATGCTCACCCTGTGTGCCGGTCATTATGTTAGGTGCTGGGAATATATTAGGGACTATAGCAGGCCTAGTCCCTACTCTCAGAGAACTTTCAGTCTTAGGTGTGAGACAGCATTAAATATATAGTTACAAATTGTTATAAATGTAGAGGCAAAGAACAGGGCACTAAGAGAGAGAATAACAGGGAAGGGATCTAATCTGATGGGAACATGGAGTCTGACCTGAAATGTGAGGAAGGTAGCCAGGTGAGAAGAACATTGGAGGCAAAGTGGAATAGCAGGTGTCAAGGTCCTCAGAAGAGCCAGGTCAGGTCTAAAATTGCAGCCTCGTGAAAGGAGCACATGCTGTAAGGTTAGAAGGGGTGCTGGGGCCAGATGTCAAAGGGCATGGTAGGCGGCAGTAGAGATTTGGGGTTCTTTCTGAAGGGCACTGAAACCCAGTAAAGGTGTTCAAACAGGGGCCGTGTATCATCTGATCTGCATTTGTAAAAGCTCTGTGACCACCGTGTGGAATGGTTCCTCTGCTGTGTTGGGGTGCTCAGTTGTGTGTCTTGAATTGCAGAGTCTGGGGAGAGTTAGGTGGTGTCCTGCCCCTTCGTGCCCTGCTGTGCATGTGGCCTATCCTGAGCATCCTTTACTCTTTCCTCCCACCCCTAGGCTCTCTCATTTGCCAGGCTTACAGGGTCCTTCCTTGGCAACAGTCACCTTCTGGAGATGACAAGGCCTTTGTCCTGTGGAGTCTGGGCTTTCACTTAAAAGCATTGGTTTAATCACTAGTCTTATCTTTAGCGTCGGTGGGGGAAGAAAATTACTTCATCACCTGTGGAGATTTGAAGGGAACCCTCACTGTCAGGCGACCCAGTCCCTCTAATTATCCATTGTGAAAGGCCAGGACGTGGGAAGACGCTGAATATATTTCTTTGAATTGCCTCGTTGCATTCTGAGGCCTCACTAAAAGGGAGATGTGGAGCCCCTGATTTTCTAGTGGTTGTAAGGGTGGCTCTGTGATGGCCCAGGTGCTCTCAGGGTGTGATTACTGTGACATTCTAGCAGTAGCAGCAGCTTTTGTTCATTGGCTTTACTTTCATTTCAGGAAAATACCGAGCAGCAGATGAAGAAAAAATTAATCCACCTCCTTACTTAACTTGTGAGAGTTTCCCCCATGCTGTGGACCACATTCTGCAGCATCTACTGTGAACCATTATGTGAATCAGAAGCAACTTGAAACGCAGCTTTTCATCGTCTGGAATGAATCCCTCACCAACTCAATGCCAACACAGGCAGTCACGCCCCTCAGCGCTGACACAGTTCAACTCCCTTTTATTGTGCATTAATTAGAAAGAAAGGTATTGAATTGCAGCCAGCCACTAAGCCTTGCTTCTCTCTTTTGTTTTATTTTGTAAAAGAAAGGGAAAGCTGGGATTTTATGCCATTCCTTTTAAAATATTCATCAGGTTAGGCAGGGCCAGGAGGGAGAATCCACCGCAGAGAGTCATGTTCTCTGCTTTCTCCCAATGGTAAAGTGGAGGGGTGGGGTGGATTCAGATTGTGAATAAAGTTGAATGGTGTTTTTTAAGATTATAAAGTAATACATTGAAAGGTGCATTAAGCTGTAGTTTTAAGTTCAACTGTGAAACCCATCAGAAGTGCCAAGTGGAATACATGTCAGAAGAAGCAAAATAAATTGTCCTTTAGCCTAAGTGAGCGAGTAAATTTGCTTTAACGGATGTTGGAAACTAGATTATCTGCTGTGTTATTCCCAGCACGGGTGACTTCTTTTTCTCTTCATTAGCCAGAGATGACTAATTTAAGTTTAGAACCTGATTTTAATTTAAAATAATATTTCCATTAATAACCTATTCATTGCAGATGCCTATTATACTGTGTAACAGTTGTTTTGGAAATTTTATGTAAAATTAAAACTATCAGTATTTTACAGATGTTTTAATTAGACATTGTTATTAACAGGAACAGTGCAGAAACTAAAATCAAGCCTTTAATGTCTTATAGACCATGCATTTTTGAAGTTACTGTCCACTGGGGTCCTATTAACTGTACATTTGCAAGATTTCATTATTTTTGCCTCTGACACTATGGGAAAAATCTTTTAGAAGCTATTGGGACAGATTCAGGCTTTTATGTACTTGGTTACTACAGCTGTAAAATGAAATCTCGTCTAGTAGCATGGATTATTCTTCTCATGTTAAACCCACCAAAATGAAAGGGACTAAGTAGGTAATGATTTTCCTGGTACATTTGCATACTGTGATAATCCTGGCCCTTTGCAGTTTTTTTACAGGGCTCTTGGGCATTGACTTATTAGCATGTAATTGTACATCATTGTAGTGTTCACCTTATTGAGGCACACACGAAGTTAATGAGCTTCGGGTTTGGATGCTTGTTTAGAGATCAGCTTGGTCTTGGATGGGAGAGAGCAAAGCTAAATAAATGGCAGCTCTCTTTCCTTTTTTGGTGAGCACTCTGTTCTTATTTTTGCAGATGCCCCAACTTAGTACTTAAACATCCTAGAGTGCAGAAGATAGATGTGACAGGACCACCACCCCAAGAAGACGAGTGGAGTGTCAGAGAGCATAGATTTGGGAGCCTCACCATCACTTAACTAGCCCCATGACCCTGGGAAAGTCACCTAGCCTTTCATACCTCTTTTATCTTTAAAATGGAGATAACAGTAGTGCCCACCGCATAGGCTTGTTGTGAGGGTTAAACGAATGATCCATATATTAAGTAATTAGAATTCAGCAAATGTTAAGTGCTATTCATTTGTGGTGATGATAGTGCAGAGGTAGCAGGAGTGTTAACAATCTGAAAAGGGTAGACATCTCTACAGTCAATTCAATGGGGAAAGTCTTCGTGAAGATTAAAAAAAGAGACATTCTGCTACATTTAAACTCCCTCAGGGCAAGGCTGCACAGAGAGAGAAGCTCAGTGTGCAGGTAGAGAGCACTGCTTGGTGCCTGGCAGATGAGCTACATTTAACTTTGGCCTGTTACTGTGTGTGCCTGGGTCAGTGATTCGTTGTTTGCCAGTTGCTCAATGCTAAGTGCCAGGCTAGGAAATAAGCATATAAGAAAAGGATTTTGCCTTGAAAACCCTTACTGGTTAAGCCGCCAAGGAGAATATACAAGGTATTATGAATACTTCGTCCCTGCTCTGTGATATCATTCTGACTGCGGGATGGAGCAAAGTGTTCCCTCCTTTAAGCCCACATAGCACATGTTAGGCCTTTACACGTCTCTTTTCCGCAGCAGGCTGGACTGTGTCTCATTTCTTTAACTGTCTGCTATAAAACAGCTAGCACTCAGATGGTTACTGAACCAATAAAAAATAGCTGTAAATATTATAGGAATTTAATGCCAGAAGGTACAGCTGTGGGAAAGGAGGAGAAAATAAGGTTTATTGTAGATTTGTTTCTATGGGGGAGGCCTCTTTAGACACTTGGAAATAATAGATCCAATGCTCTGGAGACAGGTTAGAGCTAAAGCAAAGAGGTGGGCATCACTGGTGGTCAGGAGTTAAATAGAGTGACAGGAATGGGTGAGATCACTTGAGCATGACGTATCCAGCCCAGGAAAACAGCTTTTCTACTTTCCTCCATTCTGGCTTGGCCCTGTGGACCATTAAAATCTTAGTTTGATATTCTATTGATTTAACAAACATTATATAAGGCTTGCTAACTGACCTGTCCACGGTGAAGTTCGTGAGAATAAATAAAAATCTTGATTTAGATCCAGGTTAGTATCAATATTCCCAGCTCAGCTGGTTGGTCTGTTTTGGGCCTTGTGGAGGAAATTTAATAACCGAAACATCTAAAGGACTTCATTTTCCATCTCTCCCATTTCCATCTCTTCAGTCTTACCTCAAGGACAGTGTTTGCATCAGGTTTACAATAATCCTGTCCTGGGCCCAGGAAAGGGACCAAATGACATCTTAGGACTAGAAAACCCACCTTGTCAGGAGATGGTTATTGAGCATCTGCCATGAGCCAGGTACATGATAGATGTGGAGGTGGACAAAGCACCAGTCCAGTGGAGGAGGCACACGCTTGTTGCTCTGCTCTACTCTCACCTCCAGAATCCGCTGGTTTTGCAGCTCTACCTACCATTTCACATCTGTCAGAGCTGACTAATGCCTAGGAAAGGGAAGGGACTCACCCTAAGTGACAGTTGCATCAAACACCTGTACTATGGATGTCAAAAATTCCCGTAGAACCTCACCCTTAATTCCACATTTAAAAAAAAAATAGTAGCATATTGGACGGACAGGTAAGTCAAAAGCATCCCTGCACGGGTTGTGTTTAATCTGTTTTAGATCAGTGGTTGCTCGTATAATATGAAACTGAAGTCTTTGGACACCTGTAATGAAGAATTTTAAAAATTGCACAGTCTGTTAAACTAAAACACTCCGCCTCAGATAGTAGAATTCCTTTTTCCTATGAAGTTGTTTGCATAGAGCCATGTTTGCATTGTCGGGTTTCTTTGACATAAGTCACAGAAGTCTTTTTCAGCATAAATGCACGAGGCCTTTGCTGACTTTGTATTATGCCAGCCTACTGCCCTACTACCTACCTACTCAAGGCCTACTATCCCAAAGCACGCTGCTCTCTTGAAGTAGAGCAAGGCACCTGAGCACCAGGAATTTTCATGATCTAAATTGCGTATCTGTGAAAATCAAACAGTTTTGATTACCTTACATTTTTCAGTGCTTACTTTCATGACATATACATCTCAACACCTGTTTGTTTCACTGGCTGATGTGCCTGAGAAAATCGAGCTATTTATTAAATGCCCACTGTGGGTAACGCACTAAGGAAGACAGAGCAGAATGTAGCTCTAACTTCTTAGATGCATATATTCTGGTTGGAAAGCGATGCATATAAAAATATATCTAACGGTCCAAAGGGCACTGACAAGTTCAAGACAGTTTAAGTCTTCTCAGAGAAGAGGTCATGCGCAATGAGCTGAGTGCTTTGGACACTAATAATGTCTAGCCTGTGAAGCAGGTACAATGCTTATATTCTTTTGCTTGTGCCATTTTAAAGAATGTTTAATTCATTCAGTAGCAATGAAAAAAGTATCACAAGCATGGTATTAACATTTGAGTAGGGTATATAAATAAAACACACATAACAATAAAGTAGAGAAATTGCTGAGTGATAGAGATGAATAAAGCCAATAAGAACGAGGGAGTTATTTTAGATGAGTATGGCCCATCTGAGAAGGCTTCTGATGGTGACCTAAATGAAGTGAGGAACAAGTCAGAATTCTATAGGTAGATACTTAACCTTAGTTGCCGAAATCCAAATATCAGGAGAATTTCAAATGCAGAGCAATTATTGGTTTTCCTAGGAAGAGTGGATGATCTGGCAGTGTTATGTTCAAATTTCTACATTCGGTGGGAACTGAGTCACTGCTGTGTCCTTCTGATAGTTTTGGCCCTCTCCACTTCACCCCAGTCCCTACCTCTTCCTTGTCTTACACTCATCTTACTTTACTCATACGTTATTACATTCCAAGTTCCTGTAGGCATTTGAGTTGTGACCTCCGTTGGATTAGATTAAATTTTCCCCAACAGCTAACAGACCAATCTCCTGTATCCCTATAAATTTAGATATACTTTTAATTTACTCTAGAAAAATAACCAGAGACTCTAAACATAGTAAGTTAATCATGTGTGTCCGCTGGCCTCTTTCTCAAAGCTCCACTAAAATAAGAGGAAAGAGAGAAGTTATAAACCCACAAGGACAACCCACAAGAGAATGTTGGAGGAGATAACAGTGGACGAGTGGAAACAAAAATTTTGGAAGATGGTAAGTGGTTGGATAATTAAAATCAGCACAAAGAAAAGACAACCAAAATTCATCCTGGAGAACAATCTCAAAATCCCAAGGCTAGGAAACTCTACGGAGAGAGGAAGCGAGGTCTGAGGCAGGGTTGAGAAGCAAGGAATCGGTTTAAAGCTGGTAAACGAAATGGTTGGAGTCCTCAGAAACTCTCCCCATTTGAGCAGCCAAGTGAGCACCCCGACCTGGGCAGAAGAATGGAGGTTTACTTTCTGAAAAAGTGAAACCATAAAAGTTAAGGCCTTGGGGACAGTGAGCATGGTGGTGGGCCAGGGTGAGATGCAAGGCTGAAAATGGGGATTAGGTACATACAGTGGTCCTCAGTTCCCTTCCCCTTACAACACCAGGACCAGAGGGCATGGAATGGAAAACTTATTTGATACTTGGCCATTTGGAAAATAATACCGATGGGTATTTGACAGAGCTGAGGATGTGTTACAGAAAAAAAAAAGTTACTTAGAAAATGAAGCAAATGAAAAAAAAAGCCAGTTATTAATGCCAGGAAAGACAAAACACCAAAAAAGAAAACATAATCCTGATTCATGAACAAGGTACAGTTATGGAAATAGTGATTTTTTAGTTAACCTAAAATTGTAATATAACTATTTGGGATGATTGGGGAAGACCCAAATATGTGGGAGGGACAAGGCAGAGGGATGAAGAACTACATTTTATTTCATCTAAAGAAGTCATTTTAATGTAAAAAACTGGTTTTTTAAAAAGCCACTATAATAAAAGCATGACCTAAAAACATACATACGTAATTATTTGGAGACAAACATTCCAAGGGAAAGAGGAGAGGAGGGTTGACTATGAGATTGAATAGAGGTAGAAGTATTACAAAGGTGAACTTGGAAATTAAAAGAAATGGAGGAAGTGTGTGGACATGGTAAGTGGTTGAGTACACAGCAGGCTGCGTGTGGGCTTTTGGAAGTAGAGGAAGATGGCATGTCTTCACTGTGAGGGATGGCAAAACCCTCACACTTACACTTACACTTACCCTGGAATCAGGAATGGGCAGTAAGCTAAAAGGGCCCCAATGTCTTGTCACAAAGCGGTTACCCACAGGACTGTCTCCTCCGCCTTGTTACCTGTTTGCTCGTAAGCACACCTACAGTGCAAACTTGCCTACTTTTCCTCTCAGATTATAGACTTCTGAGGGAGATGCTTCTAGCTGTTTATAACCTACAAGGAGATGTGGATGAGCCTAAGAGCAGGGGAGACTCAGGATGACAGTTCTAGAAGCTTGGGTACCCTACCCTGAGCTCTGGATCCAATGAGGTATGGTAATGGAAAAGGAAGGGCAGAGCACCAGGGGCATGAGATGTGAAAAGTTGAAAGATGTTATTAGGGGCCAGAACTCAAAACGCTCAAACTGGTAGCTATTGGTGATGTGCTAGTCACCACTGCTATTAGCTCTAGACTCAAAACAGTCATGTCTAGAGATGGGTCAGTGACATATCCGAGGAGGCATAGTTTGGTAGTGGGTTGCTGCCGATATCACTGGTTGAGGTCAGAATTAGGGAGAACTGATGAGATTCAGAATATTGTCAGAAGCAACAAACTACATTTCCTTCCCTGCTCCCATCCTTATCCACCCTTGAACTGTCAGCTGGCCAGATGGTCTGCCAAGCCTAGCTTCTGATTGGCTCCCCAGCTCAATGCTCCCCTGGGCATTCCAACACCTCTTTCCTTACTACATCTTTTTCTTCAAAATGAAAACACCAATTCACGAATGAGGAACATTGCAAGAAATTGTTCGTCAAAATTTTACAGAGTCTAATTGTAAGAAAAGTCTCCACTGCCTGACCTAATAACATATACAACTGTAATTGAAATCTTCACTATTTCGCTGATATCAATTATGAAATTAACAAAGAAATCTCACATTTCCAAAACAATACAGTTGTCCAAATTAATCCAGTCTTTAAGAATAATTTTCTTTTCTATTCCAATCATTATGTTCTTCTCTCACTTACAGTAATAAACCAGGAGGCCTCTGTGGTTGTCTTTGTGGCCAGGTCAGGGTAAATGTGATTTCAAACAGACTCGAACTCACTTTGCCACGCCGAGTATCTCTGAGTCAGGTTTTTTGCTGAAGGCTTGGTGTGAGCTAGCACATCCAAAAAGTCGGCAGTGGTCACTGTATCCAGCTGGATCCTAGGTAAAGTGCTGCTCTCTAGATAAAAACACAACAGTAAACGGCATAACAATCGACCTTATGATCAATGCTCTTGAAATGCTAATAGACCTTCTTTCAAGACAATGCATAATGCAGCATTCTTAATGGTTAATGCAGAAAAGACAAGACTAAAGAGGGCTGGGGAATAAAATTTCTTTAATGTGCAACTCAGCCCATGCAGCCCAGACCAAAAAAAAAAGTGACTTAAAGGTATCATTATCAAAGTATTATTTAATATTTATATAGTGCCGCAGTTGATCCAGCCCAACATCATAGTATGCCAGAGAAATAAAAGCCCAAGCCCTAAGTTTATCTGGGGGCAAAGTTGATCAAAAGCAGAACACCAGAGTAGGGATGGGTTGAGTGCTGGAAGGACAATTTGACCAAAGAACGTGTTCAAATGTAAAGAGCCACCAAGAACAGGAGCAAGGCTCCATCTGCTGGTGAAAGGTGGATTTTTAAACACAAATTTCCTTCTCAGAACACGTGTGCTTTGATCGCATATGTACCTGACTGATGATTTTCAAGTGCATTGAAGATCTTCCTCACAGGCCGCATAGCTGCTTCCCTGCAGACCAGCTTAATGTCTGAGCCTGAATAGCCCTCAGTCTCCTGAAACAGCCACAAACTAGACATTATTGGTCAGCACGTAGAACGCTGGTGGTGATTACATCCTTATAGGCAGGACCCGGTAACGGAGTCCGGGTTTAGATTCTGCATCTGCCCCCATGAACACTATACAAAGATTCCCAGATAGAGAGTGTTTGGGGTGAGAGGGGCCTCTTTCTTAGGTTTGGATAACTTAAGAAGCTGGTCAATAAACAACTTTCTAACTCCAAATGTATGTTGTAAGATGCTGGTGAAGGACTGGACCATCCAACATAGCTTAATAGGGCCCTGTGCCTAAATCCAATGATGATCAAATTTAATAGACACTTTTGTTCTTGTAAGTAAGCTCTTACCTGCCTTTGAGGAACCTCAGAGAACATGTTCAAGTGTTCGCTCAGTGGAGGCAGTGATATCAGTGACAGTAGGGGTAACAGACCTAGAGCTCTTCCATTTGTGAAAGACTTATTTAATCATCACAGTAATCCTTTGCGGTGGATCTGTTACCTATTTTACAGATGAAGAAGCTGAGGCTCGGAGAATAAATGATTCCCCTGAGGTCACACAGGGCCATAGGTTCTCCGAGTCTAAACCCTGTGCTATTTTCACTACATCGCATTGTTTTTCTCTGCTTGAATATCTCCAAGTGGCAAAGAGCTCGTTCTTTCGTGAAGAAGAAGCCCATTGCATTGCTAGAGAGTTTGGATCTTTTCTAAGTGATTCAAGGAAGAGGCTCCGAACAGCTCATGAGGAGACCCTGCCTAGAAGGTGTCTTGTGGTTCCTCCCTGCAGGGCAGCTTACCTGACTCAGCACGCTGTACTCCAGCTCTGTGCGCAGCTCCAGGGCTCTGCTCTGGCTCACGGGGGGCAGCCAGTGGCGGATCATGGCCTGCCTGGCCTCCGGGCTGGGGAGGTCAACCAGAATCCTCTTCTCCAGGCGGCGTAACATGGCACAGTCCAGCTCCCTGGAAACAGGAACTGGTTGGGGCAGTAAACTCACTTCCTAACTGACAACTATAGTTTAAGAACAATTTTGCACTGCAGGGAGCAGTTCTGCATTTTAATTGTTAACTCTACCTCTATGCCTGAGTGGATAGGGCAATTACTTCATGCTGTTTGGGAGAAAGAATTGGTTAAGAAAAGGAAAGAAAATACATCCCCAAAACACCTCATGTAAAGGAGGTAATATCAAGTGACTTAATTTTGGGGGAAATAATCCAACTAACAGCAACCAAACAATGAGCATTCCCATTGAAGTCGTAACATGAATTATTCAGTCCGATCCTGCCAGTGAGTAAATTATTCCTGACAATGACTTGAGCACTCTGGGAAGTACATTAATTCTTCCAAGATTCTCATACATTCTGGAGCGAATGACTATCTCACTCCATTGCTCTGGTGAACTCAGAGAGCGAATGCTCCTTCCGGGTGTCCAATGCAAATGTGGCGCCTCAGACACTCATTCGTGCTCCTTCCAAAATGCTGTCATGCCAGGTTTATGCAATTTTGTATCTGTGAGCCGTTTCCCTAAATTTCTTAATATAAAATTTTCAAACAAATAGAAAAGAATAAAACAATGAATATCCTTAAACCTCCCATCTTGATTCAACAACAGTTAACATTTGCTATATCTGCTTCATATCTATTTAGCTAAATTATTTCAAAGTAAGTTATATCATAAAATCCCACCCCTAAATGCTTCTGCATGCACTTCCCCTCCGAAAAGGGTATTTCCTTACATACCGCAATACTGTTATTACACCTAACAGAATTAACACTGATGGCATAACGTGTCTATATTAAAATCTCTCCAGTTCGTGCCAAAAATACCTTAGAGTTTTTCCGACCAAAATCTAATTACAGATCATGCATTACATATGAGTATGTCTTTTAAATCTAGACCGGTCTCCTTGCCCTGATCCCTTTTTGAAAAGATAAAGCTAGTTGTAGAATGAAATGCCCCACGTTCTGGATTCACCCAATGTTTTCCTCATGGTATCATGTGATGGGTTCCGCTAGCTCCTCCTTTCTAAGACAAGTTAGATCTAAAAGCTTAATTAGACTTAGGGTAAAAATTTTGGCCAGTATATTTCACAGATGAAATATATCAATGTATTTTCATATTTATTATGCTGGGATCCACCTGTTGGGTTTGTCTCACTATTAGTGATGTTGTGTTCAATTACTGGAATCATCTAGTGACGGTGTATTTCTTCACTGTAAAGGAAAAATCTCTCTGCACGTCGTAAGTATTCTACATACAATACTTGTCACCATGCGAATGCCCCTGTCTCCAATCCCTTTCAACTAGTGGTTTTAGCATCTGTTAATGATCTTTGAGTCAGTTTTTTCACGAGAGTGGTGCAAAATGGTTATTTAAAAGAAAATTTTATTCTAAATGTATTATTCAGAATTATGTGAAGTAGTTTTCCTTCATTAACTGGGGCTCTTACTTACCCAGAATCACCATTCCTGTTACCAGCAGATCATTCTGAGTGTGAGTCTGTTTACTCTTAATATGTTAAAAATTTCAAATTCCTAGAAGGGAGGGAAACATCTCTTTGATTTCCTGGTATAGAAATTAGGAAATGCTTGTGTGTTGGTCTGGGATAATAACGTTACTCATTAATAAGGAGTAACAATGAAAACATCCTCACCAGATATTTCTTATTCATAAAAACTTCCAAAGCATCCTCCCATTTTTCTTAATTTAATTCTGAATCTATGTCATGCTATTTCCTTTTAGATTGAAAAATGAAAACACCCTTTTACGGAGCATACCTGACTCCTAAATTGGAGTGGCCAGATTTTCTTAAAGATTGTGTTTATTCCTCCCATCCTGAGCTGAGAACCACAGGCTAGGGTTGCCTTACCAGCAATAACAGTTACCTGTTTCTTTATCAGCCTTACTTCATTGAAATTCGTCTCACATCAGAGACTGAACCACCTCTTCCCCTACACAAACATCGCCCTGCTCAAGGCCAACATTCACATTCAAAACAGAGGGTCAAAGAAACTCTGCAGAACTCTAGATTATTTTTCATTTTTGAAATATTAGTAAAAGCTAATGCTTAAAATAGCACTAAGTGGTAAGTGCTGTTTTCAGCATTTAACAGATAGTAATTCATTTAATTCTCACAACAATCTTGTAGGTAGGTACTATTATTTCCATTTTAAGATGAGGAGACTGAGGTACAGAGGTTGAATAGCTTGCTTGAAGTCAGTAAGCTAGTGAATGGTGGCATTGGATTTGAAACCAAAGAGTGAGACTCTGGAACCTGTCTCTGTCACGATCTGTTGCCAGCACAGTTACTGCAGGTAAACTCCCAAGTCACATCATGGTGAAATATCAGAACCCCGAGAACAAAGAGAGGATCATAAAAGCATCTAGAGAGAAAAAACAGGTTACATACGAAGAAAGGATCAAGAATATGACTTCTCAATAGCAATGTGAGAATCTTATTGGAAGAAAATAGAACAATGCCTTCAAAATTCTGAGGAAAAATAATTTCCAATGTAGCAGTCTATATCTTGATCAAACCATTAATTAAGTTAGTAGACAGAATAAAGATATTTTCAACATGCAAAGCCTAAAAAATTTATCTGTCATGTACACTTTATAAGGGAAATATTGGAGGACCAAAGGGAGAGAATGAACTAAACCAAAGGGCCACAGAGGATCCAAGAAACAGATAGTCTGACACAGAGAAAGAAGAAATCTTCCAGGGTCTCCTCTATATCCTGGGTGAAGAGGACAATCAGTTCAGATTGGAGTTGGTAAGAAGGCTCTAGAAGACATCTCCAAGAAGATGAAATTGATAGAATACCTCAGTGTATCTGAATGAATCCAGAGTCAATTTAGGTAGTTAGCAGATAGTTGTGGCTGAATTAGTGGGAGGAGAAGGTGACGTGAGTTGGGGGAAGGAAAGGAGAGAGGGGACGGGGAGATCTTTGAATAGAGAGAAAAAAAAAAACAAACTCACATTTTAAGCATTCAGTTCAGCAATATTGACCACCTTCCCAGTGTATTGTCACTGCTAAGTCTCCAATATACAGAAATGAGTAAGACAAACTCCTACTTATAGGTAAATAAAGGTGATAACAGGGAGGTTTTGACCTTGGGCTGCAGGAATGTTGGTCCCATGAACTTCAAAGATAAAATAAGACGAGATCAGACCGAAAACTAAGAAAGCAGAGTGAATAAGCCGAAAAAATGGCAGAGCTAAGGGTGATCAGCAGTTGCCATTTTCTTCCATGGCCTTTCTTTGGACCAGCTGCCCATTCCTGAGAAGGCAGGGGACTGCAAAAGGTAGGTTCTTTTGTAGGGGCATCTTCTTCTTGGTCTCCCCATTCCATCCAGAGTGACTTCATGCAGAGGGGAGGTGGGAAAACAATCCCTCACTCTAGATGTCTGTATTGATCAGCTAATGCCCTAAAGCAAGAGATTTACCTCAAAACTGCCTGTGGGCACAAAATAAGTGCAACTCTCTGACAGCCTGGCCTGATGAATGCACTTTTAATGACATCAATAATAATACAATCATACAAGGGAGGAAACAAAGGACAAATGGAATGTACCCAGGAATTATTCTTTATGCCAATATATTTATATGAAAAAATGTAACCTGTGGCAGCCAGAAGATACTCTCTTTAGCTCTTACACTTTGAGTTTTGACTAATAATCCTGTTCTCCTGTCTTCTTTATTTTGGTTATCTGATACTTCCTTCACTTGAAAGGCCAAAAGCAACCAGTGAGAGTGACATGCGAGACACAGACAAGGTTCACAGACCTCAGCCTGGCCACTGAACCCTCTGCTCACTGCTATACACAGGTGGCAGTGCTCTTGGGTCACCTGGACAGTTTGCGTGGACTACATGGCCTAGCACCTGGGCTCCTGTGCCAATCCTTCTGGGCCCTTCCTCAGCCCCTTGTTCTGCTTTCCCTTGTTAAACTGTGTGGTTCCTGGGACAGAGGTCATTCCAAATTTTACAGAATTTGGAAATTAAATATAATTCTAGTTCATTCATTCAGTAGTTCAAACATATTCAGCATGATCAGAGAAAAGCGAAGTTTTGTGAGCAAAGTCTTTGCAGTATGTACATAACCAACATGAAGTGAGTAGTCGTGGCAATCTTTGAAGAGCAGGTTAAGGAACTGCATGCAGTATTCTTTGGTAGATAATGGGGAGGCAATGAATAAAGCATTGAAGATTACCTTGTCTTCTACAGTGAGGCTTGCTTAAGCTGAATCCTACTTACATTTTCTACTTGAGCCAGCTTCTCTCATAGAACCCAAGGAATGTATGGAGTTATTGTGGAAAGAAGCTGGGTTATGTCTGCTGAATTCTTCAATCATATGCATACACTTCCAGAGAAATATACCAAAGAGAAGAGAATTCATATGGGAAGAAATTTGTTTACATAGGTACATTCCTGCCCATTGCCAATGCAGTAATTTCTTAGATCTTATGCTTTCTTCTAAATATTAGGATTTGAGGGCGGGGGGGTGGGGGGGTGTTGTTTTTGTAATCCAGAATTTGGTTATACCAGGTGTCTATTCTTAAGAGGGATAGCGATATTTCCAGCTCTTTTGCGAATAAAGCAAGGAAAAGATGAGTTTCAACATGCTTCACACACAATATTCACACCTTTTTGTACAAACTACCATCAAGTTAAATAGACATCTAAAGATGATATTTGCCTTAATGGCCCTGTTCGATGTTTTGTCTCCCTCTGGACTCCTGGGCCTGAGTTTGTGAATACTCAACAATTGAGGCGAGTCAAATTAGCCCTAGTTGTGCTCACTAAACATTTATTACATGGCAGTTACTTTAAGCGGTAATGTTAAAATGCGACATTTGTTATTCGTCTCACTGCTTATTTACACATCAAATGGCACAGATGAGCTGTTATTTCTTGCTTCTCTCTTGTCTTCTCTGTGATGCTATAGATCAGAGAAGGTGCTCCTTGGAGGAGAAGCACTGAATAAACAAAGATGCTACATGCCATCTCACTGCTAAGAAGGAAGGAAATGACTACCCCTTTGAGACAGAATGGATTTGTCTGGGGAAATGATAAGTTCACAAGCAGTAAAGGACAGCCTAGTGCCCTGAAAGATGCTATAGATGAGAACTACCACTACCTAACCCTAAAGCATTTCTTTTGAAATTTTACAACTGGGTTTTTACACATTTTGATATTATTTAATTATTTCTCCCAGAAGAACAAACTGCTTGAATCAGTTAAGTGCATTCCTTCACCTAAGATGCTGAGCCAAGATAAAGGCCTGTCCCAATATTCTTGATAAAAAATACACTATTTCCTTGGAGAAGGACTTGGGCAATACGTAGCAAGGAGCTTAAAAAACATCTTTACCCATTGATATAATAATTCTACTTCTAGAAATTTGTCCTAAAGAAACAACCAGATTTTGGTCAAAGATTTATTTCAAGGAAGTTTGTTTCAGTATTATTTATAATAGAGGAAAGCTGGGAGCATCATACATGTTTGACAGGAAAGAAATGATTAACTAAATTGTGGTATATTCATAAGTGGGAATTTAGGGCAGCCATTATAGCTTCTAATTTTCAAGGATTCTTTAATGACATTGGAAATGTTCTTACTATAATGTTAAGTAATGACAGCAGGACACTGGTGGGAATACAAGATGCACAACCTCTAAGGAGGGAAATTTGGCAATCTCTACTATAATTTCATGCACATTAACCCTTTGACCCAGCATGTCTATTTCCAGGAACCTACCCCAAAGATACACTGGCAAATACACAAAGTGATATGTGCACACCATGACTCATTGCAGCATTATTTTTAATACCAAAAAAGTAGGAATAACCAAAATACCCATCCTTAGGTGATTGGGATAGGTTACCATATGCACTAAATGGGACATATGCAGCTATATATAAATGGAGTAAAGAAGAATTTTCTGTATTTCTTTGGAAAGATCTCCAGTATATTTTGTTAAGAAAAAAAAAAAAAATCAAGATACAGAACAATTTATATGTCTCCTTTTGTGTAAGTAAACCAAGTTCAGTTATTCTATGGAGTTCTTTAAAAAAAACCTTGAGAGTTTAGCCGTGGAGCATGTGGCAGCTTATCTCTATGTAACATTATGTTCATTATGTATCATTAGTCCAGGGACCCTCAACTGGGAGTGATTCTCCCCACCCCCCGAGAACATTTAGCAATGTCTGGAGACATACTTTGGTTGTCACAACTGGGGAATGGGTGGTGCTACTGGCATCTTGTGGGGAGAGGCCAGGGATGCTGCCTAGCATCCTACAGTGCACAGGACAGCCCCCCACAGCAAAGAGTTATCTGGCCCAAAATGTCAATAGTGCTGAAGTTGAGAAATCTTGAATTGGCACTTCTATCTTAATTAGGCCAGGTCTGTGCCATTTTCCTCATCAAAATGTTACCGTCCTGATAGTATTGGTATTATCACTGAGAAACTCTGTTATATATACAAATATAAAATAGATATACATATTATGATAAAATTAATATTATATTAATGTTGTTAAGGACTAAGATTTTCACAATTAGAGAAAACATGCAATATAAAATCAAAGAATTCAACTAAATTAAAGAATTTAATTAAATTTGAATGGGAAATACTATTGTGAACCTATTATTTGCCTCTTTTTAAAACTATGTATTTCCTAGCTCTGCCCAATCAAAAGGTCAAGAATTAATGGTAATCCAGTAGCAAGGAGCCCCTCTAATTGTGAGACTATAATTCTCTCAATATCATTTCCCATTAAAGGGACCCAGAGCTCTGTGAATCAATGGCTAATTCCAGGTCTGGATCAAAATGTTCAAATGAAGCCTGAGTCATCTTGTGCAAGTAACAAAGAAGGTTGGTCTTGGCCACACCTAATAGCAGGGACACTAAGAAATAGAACTCCAAAATTCTATGTTGGGTAATGGGAATATTGGGAGGCAATTAATCAATCTCTGCCACAGCAGCATGGGATTAGGCAAATTAGTCTCTGGAACTGCACTGCCCAATATGGTAGCCATCAACCAACCACCTGTAGCTACTGGACCTTGAAATGTGGCTAGTCCAAATTGAAATGTGCCATAAATTTAAAATGGATTTGCACTGAATTTCAAAGATTTACTATTAAAAAAGTAAAATATCGCAATATTCTTAATATTGATTACATATTGAAATGATATTTTGGATATGTTGGGCTAAATGTTATTTAAATTAATTTTATGTTTCTTTTTATATTTTTAAATGTAAAATTTTAAAGTGCATGTGTGCCTCACATTATATTTCTATGAGACAGCGTTGCCGTCGAATAACCAGTCACAGGGTTTTCAGAAAGCCTCCGAGCCTAGGAAGGACAGACATGGGAAGTTTAACAAGGGCAGAAAGAGAGAAAGAGGAACAAAAACGTTCAGAAAGGAAGGAAGAGAGAGAGGAAGGGATGGGAGAAAAAGAGGCGAAGGAAGGAGGAAGCAAGGAAGGCAAAAGTTCCTTAAACGATTAAACAGAGTTACCATAACAATTCCACTCATAGTTACAAGAATAGGCAAATATATAGAAACAGAAAATAGATTACTGGTTGCCTGGTGCTGGGAGCAGTAATTAATAATGGGTATGGGGTTTCTTTGGGGGTAAAGAAAAATGTTCTAAAATTGATTGCAGTGATAGTTGTACAACCATATAAATATAGTTAAAACCATTGAACCGTATACTTT
The DNA here is from genome assembly GCF_902729225.1 of Pteropus medius. NCBI lineage: Eukaryota > Metazoa > Chordata > Mammalia > Chiroptera > Pteropodidae > Pteropus > Pteropus medius. The sequence goes on from NW_024340849.1 coordinate 20,543,783, forward strand.
AAATAAGTAAATTTTATGGTACATGAATTATATCTCAACAGAGATTTTCTTTAAAAAACTGATGAGGTTATACCTGACAAGTCATTAGATCATATAGAAAGGGAAGGGGGTTGGGGAGAGACTGACTCATTAGTTACCACTGGAGGTTACTAGGGTACAACTCATGACTTTAAAAATCAAAAAGAAAGAATCCTGCTTGTCTAGTAAGAACTATATTTCAGGGTAACTAAATAGCCTTACTGGATAAGAGAAAGTTCTATTATAGAGAGCAGTTCTAGTTATCAATGAGAGGGAACCATAGAATCACACCCCTAGTGAAATAATGATTCAGGCAAAGATCATCAATGGATGCTAAAACCGTTGATGAGAACTGTACACCTGAACGCACTGATAGATCTTGGCTTCACCTGAAGCTGGACAACAGGACATTACCTCTCTCTGGATGCAATGCAATGTGATGTACGCAGCATAACCTATGATGTATGTTTGCCAAAAAATTATGCTGATCCTGAATCTAATCTAATGTTTAGTCTAGAGTAATTATAGTGGTAAGAGAAACAATCTGAATACTACTATGAGGATACAATGAGCCAAACCCAGAAAGTTTAGACATTCTACAGGACAATTACCTTGACAGTCAAGTCAATGGCAAGTGAGGGGGGAAAAAAAAAGGAGTTTGATCCAAATTAAAAAAGACTTTAGAGAACAATAAATTACAAAATGCAAACCTTGCTTGAGTACCGGGGTGAATCTTGCTTGGATATTAGTTTAGTAAATCAGTTGTAAAAAGACATTTTTGAAACAAAATGGGAAATCTGAATATAAACTGAGTATTAGATAATATTAAGGAATTAATATTAAGTTTGTTGGGTGTGATAATGGCATTGTGAGAATGTAAGAAAATATCCTTATTTTTGTAAAGATGTATGCTGAAGTATGTATGTGAGAAATAACGTAATAATCTGGGATATAATTTAAGATATTCAGCAGAAAAGAGGGGAAGTAAGAATAGATGAAATCAACTGGGCAAGATTGTTAGTTATGGAAACTGTGAAGTGGTGGGTTCATTGTGTCTTTTTCTTTTTTAGTGTTTGTTTGGAATTTTTCATAATAAAATGTTTATTAAAATCTCAGCAATGCTCAAGGATGTATGGGTTAGAGCATATTGGTTCCAAGATACATTGTAATGAAGCAATCTGTGATATGAAAGATGGACTCTCAAAAGCATGTGTGTATTTGCCATTTGACATGTTAGAGGAATTCTTTCAGGAAAGCCCTTCTAAGCTTATTTAATTTAACTTTTTATTATTTGCAATTTTTTTGGCGGGGGTCGGGGTTGCCTCTCTGAACCATTTTATTTGGGGCTTACCAAAACTGATTACCTTAGGGAAATGGTGGCAGCACAGTAACTTCCTCAACCAAGTCCTAGGTATCATTGGCAGCAGAGGGTTCTCTAATCCTCTAGAAAAGGCGTAGGTCTCCCTGGGGACATAGACCTTCTCAAAGCCAGGCACAAAGCTTCACTGTTTTCACACCCTCTCCCCTGAGACATAAGTAAAGTATTATGATCAACCCTGTTTCAAATGGATGAAGGAACAGAAATTCTTTCTCTAAAGGATTCCACAATTGTAATTAAATAGACTCCTCTTTAATATTATCTATAAATAACCTGTATCTTCAAAATGCAGAATGCTGATCACTTTAGCACATTAGAGAACATGTATAAATTTGCAGGGAGGTGGAACCAGGTTTAAATTATGAATATACTTAAAATAACAGATTACACATAAGCATCATGATTTCTTTTCAGTGACTTCTGCTTTAGGAGCCCAGCTGATCAGCACGTCCTAAAGAAGTGAGTCTCATTTCATCTTTGCATGTGGGAACAGAAATGAAAGGGCAGGGGTAAGGTAAGGGTGTCAAAGTCTGAGCCCTGTTGCAAATTTGCTGTTGACTTAGGGTGGATTGACCTCCCTTGACCTTGGTCCCCCTCTGCCAATGGGAAAGCAGCATTTCCTTATCTGTCTCCTGTCTCACCTGTATCTCAAAAGAAATAATGAACGTGAAAATATTCTTGGAATTATAAAAGATTATAATTATTTTTAAAATATACTCTCCAAGTAGATATTGTTTCTCCCTAGTCAACATCTCTTATTTCCCAATTCCCCTTCTAGAATTTTTCTTAAACCACTCTGGGATACAGTTTGAATAAAAGACTCTGAGAGTAGGTTGTATTTTCAATTAGAGATTATTTAGCTTTCTATTTACTGTGCAACATTAAGGAAAATATTTTCTTCCTAACTTAAAAAAAGCTTAATTTTAATGCTGTTAAAATCTAACATACTATTTCTGGAATAGTCTTTGAGTCCTAGAGATTTTAGCATGTTACTGTTCTATGCCAAAGTCCTGTTTAAACATAGTACATAAATTGTTTTTAAATGCAAAATATCAATTTTAAATATTGTCAGTGGTAGCCCTAGCCTAGGTTTCTTCAGTTAAGGCAGATTCTTTCATGGTACAGATAGTGAGGATTGAGGACTTGAACAGGTAAGACTTCAGATTAATCTTCTGAGACTGGAACCAAACAAGGAGGCTTTGCCCAAAGTGGCCACTATAATATCTTTATCCGTACTTACATGTATTCTGAAATGTATTCAGAATGCACTCTCTAGATGTCTTACCAGGGCAGGTTAGAAGCTGCTAAAACAAACACAAGGTCTTCAGAGCGAGCCAGCCCATCCATCTGCACCAGTAGTTCTGTCTTCATCCGAAGGCTTCCCTCATGCTCTCCGCTAGAGAGAGACAGGAGGTGAGGTTCTCCCAAGGGCAAAGCCTTTGCTTCCCATGACAAAAGCAGCACTCACAGCAAGGACTCAGGGACAGTGGAAAGGGTTCCCTTCCGGCAGCTAACCCCTTCCTTGCCTCATTCTCAAGAGCCACTCCTATGAGAGTTGGAAGAAACAAGTCATTTGGCGCTATATTCCCTTAGAGAGTAATAAAGAGGAAGTAAATGAACATAATGATGATATTGATAAGAAATCCAAATGTTTGCAGTGAACTGGAAAATAACTGAAGGATAGACAGTGCCACTGGTCGGTTAAATGCAACCTGCTGTATCTACCTGCAGTATTATTTACCTTTAAAAAAAAAATAAAACGGCATAATTGAGAATAATCCTTTTCATTTATATAGCAGGCATGAAAGAAGTTCCACAGGCAGTATTTCTTTTAGTACAATGTATGGATATAAACTGTCCAAAAAGAGAGAATAACTGCTAGACAGATCTGTTTCATTCTCTCCTAGTAAGAGGCAAAATAATGACATGGGAACTATCTATGCTTTCCTTGCACAGCAAATCGGAGGCAAATTCATCCTCCAACCTCCCCACCCCCACCACTGCCAAAGACCCTCCCACAAGAAAGAGCTCACTACAGGACCCAGACAATCCAAATTGGCTCTAAATACAGACCACATCCAGCAGGCTCTCCTTCCTCTTCACTTGTGTGGATGAAGGTCGAAGGACAGAAAAAAAAAATACCTTTCTTGGACAAGATGACATTCAATTTCTCATCTCTGTATGTATATGGTAGCAATCCAAATCAGGTATGCAGTTTTTTTTTAGGAACTTTGTCCCTTATTATCTAACTACCTTTTCCCAAGAGAGCAGTCTCACAGTACAGTTATATATTTATTCAGCATTTGCCCCTAATTATTATTCTTTTTAACATAATATGACCCAAGAAGTCTTCCAAGCACCTGCCCCGATTCCCTGGCTCTTTGCAGATTCTAGTTTTAGAGTTTAAGTTCCGGACGAGGAAACTGACATTCGGTGCCAAACCTGGAGCACACTCAAGGATAGTAAGTACAGTTTCCAAATTAGCTCAGTCAGAGCGGTGGGGAACCAGGGATAAAGACCAATAAAGAGAACGTAAGAGTGAGTTCCCAGGGTAAGGCAGGCCAGGCAGCTGGGGCTTTGCAGAGGGAATGACCACTAGTCTGGTGGATTCCCAGCCAGGTGCCCGTACAGCTGCCTGCTCCAGTCAGGTCCTGTATAGAGGGGCTGAGTGCCCTAGCCTGGGGCTGACGGCACCCACTCAGCCATGGAATCTTCCTGTTTCAATCAATGGCATGGACCATAATGGTTATTTTTCCCTGCTGGGAAAATGGTTTTGAATAAGTAAAATTTTATAAATAATATTCTAGTTAAGCGCCCAACAAGCTAATTATTTGCTTTTTATTACTATTAGTTCTGCCTTGATGCTAGACCATTAGAGGCCATTAATAAATGCAGTCTGTTGAGAGTTCCCAGAGACCTGTTTTTTTCAAGCCAGGAGAGACAAGTTTAGTAAAATGTTTCATAGAAAAAGCATTCTTAAAACACAAACACACAGAGAGAGAGAGAGAGAGAGAGAACACGCTTATTATAGTCTGAGAAGTGACTGGAAGTGAATGGTCTTTCTTGCTGGGGACATTAGCGGACACTTCATCTTTAGAGATGACACATGTGACATATTTAAAATCAGACATGCTGAGAGACAGCTCGATGTCACAGATCCGGTGGCTCCCCTAGCCTCGCACACCTTGTCAAAGACTGTGCCTCTCAGGACTTGGCCCTTTGCAGCCCCATTCCCCACAGGCAGCCCTCTGGCTCCAGAGGAAGCGATCATAGGTAGCTATTTTGAGCCAGCAGGACGGTTACAGCAGCCTGGGACTCTGGGGCTGGGTGATCTTCAGGCCTGAAAACCACGCTGTGGGGAAGGGGGAAGGCAGGATGACATTTCCTCCGGTTATAAAAACTACTTAAATCAGCTATTCAGTTAACAGGATCTAATTTAAAGACCTTTCCGTGTGTCTGCAGAAAATTTGTGGGCTTATTAATAGGCTCATTCTGCTGGTAAATGTCGATGGGCTTCCGACCATCAAACACACTTACAAGAGGGGAGAAGTGATGACCAAAAAACCGTCTGTTACCCAGGAGCCGTGCCTCTCTGACTCATCACCGATTCCAGCTCATCCAGGAAAATGGTGGAGGGGGCATGATAGCGAGCAAGTTCAAATAACACCTGGTGGGAGAAAAGCAACCACATGTTCAAATTCGTATATTTAAAGTTCTGAGATGCTCCCAGAGATTAAAAGCTTAGAATGACTATAATATTAAGCATTTATGCTGCACTCTGTTGTATATTTCACTAATAACTTTATAATCATGACAATTATTTCTCCCTAGCACACCCCATGGGGTTGGATGGTCCAATTATTTCCATTTATCACTTGATAAAATTAGAGCCAGAGAGAGTCAGTGGTTAGCTCAAGGTTACTAATCATATATGGGAGAACTTAAAGTAATACTCAGCCCTCAGCTTCCAGACCGTTAGCTAACCCCGAGACCCTCTGTCAATAACATGTTCCGCAGGGACACAAAAGCCTTGAAATACGTAAAATCCTTTGATAAGTTTCCCTAAGCCTTTTGGGATAATGACAAGGTTATTCTCAAAAGGAAGAATTGCAGGAAAAGGATAGAGTTCCAGTCATGGGTAACAGAACCAAAGAATTTTGCCTCTTTCTGCTCCCCAGATTATTCCACGGGGTCTCCATACCGCCCCGACACTGCCGTTCAGTAGGCTCAGCTACTTGAAGGCAATTCCCGATTGAGTAAAACGTTCCATTCCAGAATAAACTGTTATAGACTGAACAAGAATAGGAAAGCAAGCAGCAAAAGCACAGACATATAAAAACAAAATAAAGAGCTCTAAAGGGAGATATGGTGGTGATGAAAAGAGTATAAAAAGCTAGACCCTTTTTTTTTTAAACCCTGAAACTGTTCTCTTGAGCACCATATACAATTCTTCACTAGTTGATCAGAGAAAGCAGTAGAGATTTAGAAACGAGGTTCTTTAATAGGCAGAGGGGATTTATTCTCCATGTCACTTAGCACTAGCAAAGCATCACAAATAAGAAAGAAAGGGCTCAAAAAGGCCAGATGGTGGTTTTCATGAGTAGTAGCAGGTTGTCCTTTACAAGTCTCCTTTTCACCAAATGGGAAATTTCTCTCCTTTACCACTGCTTGCATTATGGTACATCCATATTCATGCTTAAGTATTTTCCTTTACAGAATCTAATTTCATTCGGCCAAGACAGTTGGCTCAGCCTAATGAACTGAGAGGACAGTGTCCATTCTGGGACACTCATCGCAAATGCCTTTTAGACATAATAGAAAGCACCTCATTAGAAGCAAGTAACTTGTCTTGTCACACACACACACACAAAAGCCCAAATATACCTGATATTAAGGATGAGTGTAACAGCAGCAATCTACTCAATGAAAAATGGAATATTAGGACTCTATTAGAATCGTACACATTTTTAAGGAGCTCTCTAAGGTGCAGAGAGATGAAGGGGCAAGACAAGACCAAACATCCAGTTGGAAAGAGAACCATATCTGGAGCCTATGTCTCCATGTTGATCACGCCACTGCTCTTTCCACTGCCAGAGAATATACAGAATCCTAGGTAAGTGCTCTGGAAGCATTACTCTAAAATTTTCAAAAGTACTTGGAGGAAGTTAAATCATATAGCTGGGGGTGGAGGGTGGATGTTGAAAGATGTAAGCACCAACAGGTGTGTGCATTTGCTAAAGAGACCACTCAAGTATTCAATAGCATCTACTCCTCAGAGGCATGAACATTAGGAAGGGAGGGAGGGATATAACCCAAGGGTTCCCTATAAATAACTCTTAATTGGAACAGAAAGAGAAGCAAATGGTAGGAACACTTCTTTGATTTAAGGGAAGGTCCCGAAGGGCTTTCTTTATCTGAAAGCTTCACAGTAAGGAGCTTGACAGCATGACCAAGATTTTGCAGGTGATATTTTCAAGAGCTCAGAAAACAAAGTAGTTTCTTAAAGGATAGAAGATGAGATCCTTCAAGATTAGTAGAGGTTATCTATTTTTCTCTTGAATTATTTTTTTTAAATATCCAAAATAAAAAATGCATTTCACAGGAAAAAGAAATACAAATTCTTCTAAACCTATGAAAAGATGTTCAAATTCATGCAGAATTAAAGCAATGCATATTTGAGCACTGAAATATTTCTGCCACTATCAGATTGGCAAAGATTTTAAAATTTGAGTTCTATACAGTGTTGGCCAGGATGCGGGAAAGCAAACACATTCACCATTGATGGGAGTGTAAGCTGGTGCCACCCTGCTGGCAGGCAGTTTTGCAATCATGATGTTCATTCCCTCTGGCCCAGCAATTCTACTTCAAAGAAATAGTCCTACGTGACTATATATGCAAAGTTGTGTGTGTATTCACACTGTTCACTGTAACTTTGTCGTCATAGCAAGAGACTGGAAACAACCTAAATGTCCATCAAGAAAAGACTGGTTAAATATGTTTTGGGACACACCTATGCTTTGAAATACTCATTCAGACACGTAAAAGGACATGTTCTGTCTGTAATAGTGTGGAACAATACCCAAGTTATACTGTCAAGTGAGAAAAAAATACAAAGTACAGGGAAAAAAATGTTCCTACTTGTATTTAAAAAGGGAGATACAGATACAGTTATTGATGTTAATGCAGATGGAGATAAATGTTCCATAAGATTGCACCAGGAATTGTAGTGGTTGCCTCTGGGGTGAAGGCTCACAGGTCTATATACCATTTTGTACTTTTTTTTTTTTCCTCCAAAAAGACTAGCTACTTTTTAAATATAAAATGGAGGAATCATTTCTTCACTCTTAGAATTCTAACAAAAGAATATTTGAAGCAGAGGACAACTTTAAATAAAATGCTCACACAGAAGGGAGAGTTGTGGTTAAATGGCTTTTCTGGCTATTTGGCATTAAACAAGAAAATCCATTTATTATCAATCTTTGTTAAGAATATTCACACAATATCTGAATGAATTCTTCTGTCCCGGTTAAGTGCTCTCCAGGTAAGTGCTGTCCGGGCAATATATTGCAGTGTTTCTTTGAACACTTTGCTGTATCTTGTGTTCATATAGCTCTAACCACTGTTTTCCACGATAGGAGATGAATCTAAACTGATTCTAGGGGAATTTTGTAAGTTTTGTTTGTTCCTCAGCACACAGAAATGGAATGTTAAAAATAAAAAAAATCTTCAGGCTGATAAGGATTTTAGTTAGTTGAATTTTAGCTGAAACCCACAAATTGAGGAGCAGCTAAATTCAGGTCCCATCTTTGGACCTGGAAATGAGTTAGACTTAAGATGAAGAACAAAGAAATAGAAGATGTCAATATAGATTTCCATGAATTACAATCTTAAAGAGGTGATAAGAGTTTATAAAAACATACACATTTGAAACAACTTGAGAACAATGATCAAAATAGTGAATAATAGGTTACTTCAGGTAAATGAGTCCTTTAAAATATCTTATTATGCCTTCCAATTAAGCCATAATATTTTGAAAATGAGTCACCCAAGGAAATATAATTTAAGGATAAAATTTTAGATTAATTTCTTCTCATAAAAAATATAAGTTTTTCACTTAGTAGTGATTACCTATCAGTCATTCCGCAGAGTGCAATAGTTTAAAAGGATTTCTGAGAAGGACCCACCTTATATTAAGGCATAAATCATAAACAGGTATTCTCAAAAGATAAAATTTTATATTATAAAATATACTATAGACTATGAATGAGATATTGTAAAGATGGAAACAATCTCTTAAGGAAAGAAAAAAAACCCTACATCCTGTAGGCACTGTGAAGGAAAGTTGCTGAGAGCATCTGAAAGAATAATTAAGTTTTAAATTTCTTAAAACTAGCATACAGTAGTAGTCTTTCAATAAATGTTAACTGAATATCCTGCAATGCTTAATAATAAATGCTTCTCTAGTGAAAAAAAAAAATAGGCCACTTCAGAGACAGTTTTTTCCAGCTTCCATTCATAACTTGCGTGAATCACAAAAGCACTGCCAGTCAAATTCCCAAAGGAAGGAAGATCATGTTTTGCTGATGGGAGCATAACTAATATCCACATATGATAGTCACTCCATCTCCCGGGCTTTTGGTAATCAAGATCCAGGGTAAATTCTAACATATAAATCACCTACAAACAAATAAGCTGTAACATCATTTTATACTACTGTATTCTGCTGGAACTTATTCTAAAAATCCAAAATCAAGAATGCCTGTATCTATGAAACAAACTGGTGATTACCAGAGAAGGGAAGGGTTGAGGGGATGGACAAAATAAGTGAAACAGACTAAGAGATACAAACTACAAACTTCTAGTTATAAAATAAATAAGTCACGGGGATATAATGTATAGCATAGGAAATATAGTCAACCATATTGTAGTAACTTTGTATGGAGACAGATGGTAACTAGACTTATTGTGGGGATCATTCGATAATGTGTATAAATATCAAATCACTATGATGTAGACCTGAAACTAATAGGATATTGTATGTCAATTATACATGAAAAAAAAAAATTCCTACCCGAACAAGTTTTTCTGAATCCCCTCTCCATTTGCTGACAATGGTAGATGCAGAAATGTTAAAGAAGGTTGTTTTGCATTCCGTGGCCACAGCTTTGGCCAGCAAAGTCTTTCCTGTACCTAGAGACACATGCGAATAAAGTATGAGCAGCACTTGAACTTCACTTCTTTGCTTACAGACAGAAGTCAGTCTCACAAGCAAAAAAGGAGGAGGTTCTTCGGCACTTGTTTGCCCCAGTCCTGAGGCGAGGACAGGTGGGGCAACTCATCCTCCGCATACACGCTTAATACCAAGACTAAACCAGAAAAGCACCTTTACCTGGAGGGCCATACAGCAGTAGTCCTTTCCAGGGGGAAAGAATTCCTGTAAACAGCTGTGGGTACTATGGGAACAAGGAACAGCAATGAGGTTTGGTATCTGTGAGTCAGTCGCACCCTTAGCATAGGCAAGCTAGCGAAGCTGGAGCGAAACACAGCACAACGCTAAGATTCACATTTTCCTTTTTTTAAGGCTGGCTACTAATGCATATATCTTATTTATCCCAATTTTACTTTCACATTTGATAGGAATGCATGGCTTAATTTTTGTGACTTTTTAAAAGAGAAACATTTTTAAGGAGAAAAAAAAAAGGCATATGTATGTACTTTTCCTCTCCATTACGATGGAGATCAAGATCCAGGATAAATTTCTTACATGATAACATCATTTCCCCCGAGTTCTATATGCAGAGCATTTGGCAATCTTTTGAATGTTGTAAAGCGGGTATGAAACTTAAGAGAAACGCTAGAACCAACAAATAAAGGTGTATGTGAATAAAACACAAAGCTGTGGGGAAGTCTGATTTAGAAACTGGGAACATTCAGTGCCGAATGCATTATGAGACACTGGCTCCAAACGGGACATGCATAATCTTCAATGAGTTTCTCCCATTAGTTCGAATTCAAACAATCTGGAGGGTGGGTAGGGTTGGTAGAGAACAACCATAAGGAAAGAGGATAGTATAACTGTACCTAGCTTTTAGTTCCTAGCTGATGCTAATGTCAAAATCTCTATGCCATCACGTACAGAGCTTATAATACCATGGGGATAACACATCCAGAGAGTTTCAATGAGATGTTCTATCCTTTCCATAAGTCTTGTACTATAGAGCCACTCAGAGGCATTGGTGAATGAACATCTACCAGTTCTGAACACTAGCGTATTTCTTACCCCCATGTCTGAACACAGGAAAAAAGGTGGAGAAACACAATCCACACTTATTGATTTTTGTCTCACTAGAATAGAAGCATCCAAAAATCAGGGGCGGCAAGGATTCAGTGGCAAAAAATAAATAGGTTATTCAACAAAACAAACTTGTAATCCTGACTGAAAATGGCCACGAATTCCTTCTAGCTCCTTCCATCAAGAGGCAGAGTATATTTCTCCACCACTTGAATCTGGACTTGACCTTGTAATTTCAGTCAATGGGACATTAGCAAATATAAGGAGCTTGAAAATATAAGACTAGAAAATATGAGGACTATAAGAGGAGACGCGGGAAACGCTCGTGGATTGAGACCTGCCCTTTCTTGCTTCTGTCCGTAAACTCTCCGCCACCATGTGGATAAGACTGGCCTTGCCTGCTGGAGGACGAGCGGCACGTGGAGAGAGGCCTCAGCTGTCCTGTTTATCCCAGCTTTCCCAGCCTCTCCATCTTTTCCAAACACTCTGGCTGATGCCGCACACATGTGAATGAGGCCAGCCAATACCATGTGAAAAAGAGAGAAACCGGCCCAGCTGAGCCCAGCCCCCACTGCCTACCCACGGAATTGCCAACAAATAATTATTGTTTCAAAGACACTACATTTTGGGGTGGTCTGTCATACAGCTAAAGCTATGTGATACACTGACCTTCTCATCACTACATTTGTAAACCAAACATGGAGAGTCTTGTTTTTCTTTTTTCTTTTTTTTTCCTGTTGATTGAGCCACTCTGCACAAAGACTTGTCAGGAGTAAGTGATGACACAGCATGCTGTCTTTACTGGCCATTGCCCTAAAGGAGCTACCTAGTCTTTACAACCAGCCAAAAGCAAAGCTCCAGATGATGGGAGTTTGGGGGGAAGGAGAGAAATATATGAAAACGAAGTAAGCAGCCCTCTCCTACAGAATATTTCTACTATAATATATTTCTTTGGAGGCAAGCTAATTTGAGCTGATCTATAGGAACTTACAAATCATATGTACTACAGAGTCTTAAATCTTAAATTTCCACTTAGAGCAGACACCTGCCTTGAACCCACATGTAACATGATTTCAAACTGTCTAGAATGTACTGGGCCTTGATACTCCAGTATTGACGAAGTATTGTGACACAGGCAAAAAGTTAACTTGTGGACAGAAAACCATCCTGTGCCTCTCTCCCAGATGAATGTATGACATACAACTTGTCCAGTGGATAATAAACAGAAAAGACCCCCAAGAGGCTTCTCATCCTTACCCTTGTAGGATACACAACAGCTTCTTTGACTAACTGCTTGGCTGCATCGAGTCCAATAATGTCATTCCACTTTATGTTTGGATTATGGAGATAAATGTCCTGCAATGCACATTTGATCATTTTGTTAAAACTAATGTTTTCCTCCACAGCTGTAATAAACACAGGAGCTGCAGAATACTTGACTTACAATAGGACATAAAGTGCCGGTGATAAAATTTTTTCATGTTAGATATATGTATTTATGCACATTGTAATTTGGGATCGGTTCACCAAAGGGATGCCATAGGAATATTCAGTGATTTTCCCTGAAGAAGATATTGATAATAAAATATGGTACTTTTAGCGGGGGAAAAAAACTCCTAATGATAGACTATACCTGGCTTCAGTCAATAGCAAACCAGGCTGATTTACGACCGTAATCAAAGAAGGTACAGAATATGCCTTTGAATTACATTAGCTTTTACTGGGAAGCACAGTTCCTAGCCCACGCCTGGCCTCTCTCTTGCTCTTTGATCTTGCAAACACTTTTTTAATTTGTTGCATAAAAAAATTAATGCTCCTCTGAAACCAATTTCTCTTTTTCTCTAGTGATTGCTCCCTACTTCCATCAAGAACAATTGCTTCTACAAAATTCAAGGAAGCCAACAACCAAGCAAAAGCGAGTTTTTCCCTCTTAGAGTAGAGCCCTGTAGCAACCATCTAGGGTAATCGATTAAGGTAGCTTTTACTGATAACTCATTTACAGTTTCCAAACTTCAATTTCACAAGACGCCTCAGAACAGTCACTCAGGGGCCTTTCTCAGTAGGAGCTGTTTGGGGCAAACAATATCTAGAGTATTACATCAAAACAAACAAATAAACAAACAAACAAGAACTTCTTTCCAAAGTCATCCTGATGGCTACAGAACAATCTGGAAACTATTTTTTTAGTTATTTAATTTTTAAATAAGCGATACATGCATAAGCTCAAAAATACAAAAAATGTTTTAAACGCCGGTGAGATGTTATGCTCCCACTTCTGTCCTTCATCCTCCCAGCTCCCTTCATCACAGGTGACGGCTTTTATTAGAGACATTATTTCTGCAAGGGATTTTGGTCGTACATAATATTCATGATTCATTCCTGATGGGGATGACAGCGAAAGGAGTCCGTCTTCCAAGATCCTGGGAGAACCCACCCTGCCTTTAAAGCCTGGATCTGCATGGCCACCAGCCACTCGCGTTCTTCTTACTACCCTTTCACGCACAGTGGGTGTTCATCTGCCTTGGAATTCAAAGCATCCATAGATAATGGTAGTATATCTTGCTCTCTTCTAAAGTTGACATGCGTTCCACATAGCAGTGTTTAATTTCCCAATAGGAAGTTTCTCCTTATAGCAATCAAAAGTTATTAGTCAGAATTCAACAGGGCTCCCGCATGAGGTGGTGAGCTCCCTCTCGCTGTAAGCATCCAAGCAGAGTCTGGATGATCTCCTCCCATGGTACTATTGAAAGGATTCCAGACGAAATCATTTCAGGCCACTTCCACTCTACAACTCTGCCATCACTAGTCATGTCATTCTTTTGAGACTATTAATTTTTATGGCCATGAACAATATTTTTCTCTGCTTTCTTATGCATCCCGGTTACCATAGTCTGGCTTGACCTTGCATCCTCTCCCAGAGCTGGTCTCCCTATCTCCATTCCGTTGATATTCATCCACCACACTGTCATGAGAACAAGCTATCTAAAAACACATTTGATTATCCCATTCTTGATGGACACCCTTGAAAGATTCCCCACTTCCAGCAGGGAACAGGTCCTGTTCACAGCGCCCTTCCTCAGGAAACCTGGCTCTCTCCAGCACTCTGCGTGCCCTACTTGGCTTACAAGAAACACTGCACAAGCGATATAATTTCACAGATCGGTACTTTTGCCCAGAATGCCCCCTACCCTCTGTCTTCTACTCTTTTTCACGTAGCTATTTCCTGTGCATCCCCTTCCCTAACACTTTCCCGACACTTTGGCACAAAACATCCCTCCTTTATGCTCTCGAAATCCACCTTGCCGGTGGGACAAGAAACTCTTGTGGGCCCGGATTATGTCAATTAACTCATCTTTGTGTTTCCAGCCCCCAGCACATGCCCGACACATAATAGATGTGCAGTGAACAACTACTGGACTGAATAGAGAAAGCTGGAGAACCTTGAATTACCTCGGTCACTGTGCATTTTTTTGCATCGTTTTAAACATCTGTCTGAGCCTGCCCAGGTTTCAGTCTTTTGTGAAATAAGAGATCACTGGAAATTGGAAAAGTCTTCTATAACTCAGGAATCTCTTCTATGCCCAAGGAACTTGTCCAAAATCACACAGCTAGAAGGAGGAGGATCTAGACATAAAATCCAGGCCAACCGGTCCCAGAGCCTGTGTCATCAACCAAAAGACTTTCCTGTCTTTGGATTCTGCGGGGGGAAGGTGTGGCGGGTGAGATGTGGGGGAGGGTAACCTTGAAAAATCAGTAGTCTAGATGGTAAGCTCTTTGCCGCTCACCTTGTTTTTCATGAAAATTTCTATTTATAAAATCAGACTCTTGACATCTTTATTTCTAGGCTTTGTTTAAACAAGATACAGACATGCTCTTTCCTTCTCTGGGAGGCTTTCTTTCCTTAACCCTTGGCTCTGTTCTAAAACCTTTTGCCTGTCCCTCTCTTTTTAAGTCTTTATCAGTTTTTTTTCTTTTTCTTTTTTTTTTTTTTTGGCCTCCACAGTGAGATGGTGGGCTTTTTATATTGTAATTTTATGATTCTATAATTTATTTATCATGCATTATTGTGCCTCTAAACAATATAAGTGCCTTTGCAAGTGGGGGTACTTTATAAATAAATGATCATATTTATTGTTATTAATAAAAGAAGCAGCCCACAATGCTCCAGGAGCCCCAGTCCGCCTCCGTAAATTCGTGAATTGAATATCAGATCTTACCCGGCTCACCACGGCTGCCAATTCTCGCATCTCACTGTTCATGCCAATAAATGCACTCAGAGGTTTCAGCAGTCGTTCCTGACAACGAGAACAGAAAGCCTCACATTATACTATTGCTTCCTAACTTAAGAAGAGAAACAAGGCACAGATCTTGGTGACACAAATGGTGGCAGATTGCTATGACCTTGAGCCTGGTCTCGAGGTTTCTCTGGACCCAAAATTATGTTTCTGAAATGCGTATGGATTTTGGCAGTCTGCAAGATGAATGCCACATCTCAGCCACTTACTGAGGGGTCAGGGTTACAGTCGAAGCTGTTCAAGCCAAGTTCGCTGGTCGCTCCTTTGATAGCGTCTGTGAGCAGCCCTCGGATGTCAATGATTTGGCCCTGAAAGGGAGCAGTGGTTATTTACACCATTAAACATGAAGGAAGACTCTGCTTAATAGCTCAGCTTTATTAAACCAAGACACATTTATGTACCCTGGTGTGTAGGGCGAACTTAAAGTTTTAAAAAGAACCTGCACTAATAATAAATAAAGGGATTTCCCCAAGTCGGAGCACTCTAAGAAAAAAATAAGTTGTAAATAAATTCTTTAGAATGAAGTTGGTTTGAATAAAAGTTCACAAGCATTTTTCAGTTCCTGACATACATCGTCTGCTCCATTACATGTCTATTTCTCCTGTATTGTCTCCTCCTTGTGAAACATGCTGCATGGAGAAAGAGCTCATTGGCACAAGAGTAATGATAGTTCCTATTTACTGACTATCATGGACTTTCACCACTCAGTAGAGTGCCTGGCAAAAAACAGATGTGCAAGATACCTTGTGAAGATTATTTCCAATTCTTATAACACTTCCACTAGCCAGGAGTGGTGTCCTAATTTCATAGATATAGAAGTAAAGCCAGATAAGCTATGTGCCCAGGGCCACGCAGCTAACAAGTGACTTCAGGCCAGGATTCAAACTCAGATATCTGTCTTCCATACTCCTTCCTGGTCTCCCCTATAGGCAGAAGGAAAAGGTAAGGATGCAACAAAATAACAATTGCTGTAGCCAGCATTTACTGAGTGTTTATTATGTGCTGGGCACTGTACTAAGGCCCTGCGTTCATTAGGACATTTAAAGTAACCTTATGATTATCTCCATTTTACAAATGAGAGAGAAATGCGGCTTGGAGAGATTAAACAATTTGCCCAAGGTTACATAGCTGGGAAGATCTGAACCAGGGTTTGAACCCAGGCAGGCTGACTCCAAAGTCATTGCCTTTAAGAGCAACATGGCTTCTAAATTTGCAGTGGGGCTTGGAAACCCTGAACGTAGGGGCCCTAACACGGCAATGAGAGACGCATTTTGGAGATTGGCCCCTGGACGTACACCCGCATTCAACTTATGAACATTTGAAATACAAGAGAGAAAGCCATCTACATTTTACCTTGTGCAATCCCATTTCTACTAGGAAGAGAATTTATAGCCAGACTCCTTCAAAGGTTTAGTGCTGGGTTAAATAGTCCCTTTCTTGTGACCTGATCAGAAACGTCCATTCATATGAACTTGAGATGTTCACGGGAGAAACTAATGCCACAAAATTGCTAGGCACAAAAGTGACTGAAAGCATGATGAAAAATAGTGAAGCTGAACAGGGAAATGTTTCTCCATGCAAGGCATTGATTCGAATGGTATCGTCTCCAGAAACTATTCATATAATTGAGGCCCTTACAAGGAGCCAGTTCAGGCCAATGAGACAGAGCCCTCGATTTCCAGCTTCCCCTCCAAACACACACAATCCAAAGTTCAGTTTGGCTGAGAAGAGCTGGCTGGAGGTAAGTCAGCAGTTCTGGAGTTTGAGAACTTGATGAAAGAAAGATGATTCTTAAAGAAATACAATCCTGGAAGTTTCAAGAGAAATGTGTTGGTGTTGAGGCTGCTTTTCATTTCCAAGTGACATGTTTTAACCTACCTTTTGGCCGTATCCTCCCAACTTGGTTTTTTTTTCTGTTTGAGAAACTATTATTTACAAATCAGGACATGAGGTTCATAGTGAAAGGGGTAGACATATCTATCAAGAACAAGAGCAAGTCTCTATCAACCGAGGTTTCATGGTTTACAGGAAATTATGTTCAAGCTGGAGCCATAATTCCAAGGAGAAAGGTGACACCACTAATTAACAACCACTGACAGTACAGGAAACAATAAGTATGAGGCCACAACTCCTTAAATAATGCAGAATAGTTACCAATGTTTATCATTTTAATCACAGAATTTTTAAGCTGGAAGGAACATTCAGCCATCTCTTCCAAATCCCTCAGTTTACACATGAGGAAACAGCTCATCAGAGATGGGGCAGTTCACCTAGTCCAATTATCCAGAAAGAAGATTCAGAACAGAACCCCAGGGTTCTAATCCTTATCCAGTGCTCTCCCCAGTTCACCTAACAGCCATCCTTTGATCTTTACTTATTAACTTTCCTGTTTGACAAAAGTAACATTTTTTATTTTCATTTTTAAAAAGCAAAAGGAATTTCCCCTTTCACAATTAGGTTCATGAGTTCCACTTACTTTGTGTGGACGGACGTTTTCTCCTCCACTGCCTTTGTTGATTCCTGATATGCTTAAGCCAAAGTCCGAGCTCTCCGTGCTAGTGTTGTTGACAACCTCCTGAAGGGAGAGGAAGACAAGGAGAAGTCAGCTGTGGAAAGCGACTTAGAGATGCTGATTGTTAACTGTCTGTTCCGCCATGCCAAATCAAATGCTGAAGATCAGCTCTGACGAGGGGAAGCCCATGTGCAATTTGGCCATTTCTGTGTAGTCCCAACAAGATGAATTAACTATTGGCCTGTGCCACATGGAAGGAGCTGTCCCTGGAAGCCATGGGCTCCGAGCAGTGGGGGAAACAGTTGTGCCTCGACCCATCCCCATTCTCTGGCTTGTCTTTTCTCCTGTGACCAGAGGTGTTTGTGGCCATGCGTGGCTGAGTTTGGAGAGGCAGCAGAGTCAACCGGCTCCTGTGGGATTTACCCTGATGCACCTCCACCTCCCTCCTGCCTGGGTCCGACAGCAGGGGCCAAACCATCCAGCCTCCCTGAGGGCAAGAGATTCCTTTTGACCAATTGAGTTTTGTGATTATTTCTTTCCATCCTCCCAGATATCTTTGACATTAGCTCTTTCCATTCTTTTCCACAACTTCTCTTGGTTCTTTTCTTTTTTTTTTTTAAACCTCATATGTTTTGTCCTAAACTGAGAGGTTCTAGGCACAGACCTCCTGAGTCAGAAGCCATCGGTTTTATTCACCTGCCGAACTCTCTCGTCTTGCTTCCCATCCCCTTCCCCAGAAAGGGGTGGGGAAGTTCGGGGTGGGGACCAACCATGTGCACTTTGAAGAAAGCCAACAGTAGGCGCGGAGTTCCAGCCACACCTGAGACTGACCCTGGCCTACTTTTAGAAACCCAGGGATGTGCTTCGGGACAGAAAGACCTGTTACCTCGAATGGAAGGACCGAACTCTGCAGCAACCAGGTCCTCCTGCTTTGACCGAGCCCAGTGTTATCCAGCCCTCAGACCAGGGGAAAGGCTGGGGAAGGGAGGAGTCCCGTTCAAATTAGGAAATATTAGGAAGACTAGGGATTTGCCCAGGGTTTTAATCCATCGAACTAGAAGAAAATCTACAATTTAATGAAATCACAGGAATTTAAAAAACATAGGTCCTCCAAAAAAAAAAAAAAATGTGACTGTTTTTGTGGAGCTATTTCTCAGCTGCCCACAATTTTACCAACTCCAAGCAAAGCTGCACCGACCTGTTTAGGATGCTCCTTATGGAGGGGTTTGGCTTCCCCTGGCTTCCCTGCTGTAGTTTTGGACCGTGGCCGCTGCTGACTGATCTTGGGAAGATTTTGACAACTGTTACTCATCGCCCTGGGGAAGGAAACAAAGACCTTGGAGGAAATTATTCTAACATTCAGTTTGGAGTAACTAGACAACTATGGAGCACACATAAAGAAGTTCTTGAAAGATAGGCAGGTACACCACAATAGGGCCCTTCCTTCTGTACTATCCCCCCACCTCCCACCTCCCCACCCCTCCACCCATTCTGGCCCTGACTTCTCCAGTCTCTACTCACTAGGTTCCTCCAAGACTGGGTTAGAGAACCCACCTCCTCCTGGAGGCCCCAACTCACTCTTTTCATTTTTCCTTCACACCCCTTGGTTTCACCCTTCTGAAATTGCTTTATTTCCCCAAGAACATATTGCTTTACAAACATTCTTCCATTTTTTCTTCCCACCTTTTTTTAAGAGCAGCACTCAGACCAGGGGAAAAGTGAGGAGGAGGAGGGCATCCTCTGTTCAAATTAATGAGCATTGGGAAGCCTAAGGATTTATCCATAGTTTTTATCCAGTGTGCTGGGTGTGTCCTGCCTACTTAAAACACCTCCCACCATGCTGCTTACAGTAAATGTCAAAAGGGGCTTATGAAAGGAAAGCAAGCTTACCTCGTTTCTGTTGTCAAAGATCATTCATATTTGTAAAACAAATTTTCATCAGATATTATGTACTTCAGACAAAACAAATCAATGGGGCTAGAAGTCAGAATAGTGGCTAACTCTGATGGAGACGGTGGGGGTGGGGGTTGACTGGGAAGGGAGCCTACTGGTAGGCTACAAGTGGGGGTAGTTATGAATATATGTGCATTTGACTGTATATATGTAACATATCAATACAAAGGTAAAATAAATCTCTTTTTTACATCCTCATAATTAGATGAACAATTCAGTACTGGAATATTTTTAGATAGGGGATGAAATCAGAGAGAGGCAGGATTTGCTCATGGGAAGAACACGAATGCTCACACTATCAGTTGTTTAGTTCTCTCCATTTCCCCCATGTTCTAAGTGGTCTCAGAGAGCTGCCGTTTCGACTCCTATTTCTTTGTAGGAAAGGAAAAGTTGTTCAATGTGTCTAATACAAATACATAGCAATTTGGCCAGCAAGACCACTCATGCCAACAGTAGTACCACCAGTGTCCACACACGGCGACCCCAGCATCAGGCCCATGGGTGAATGTCATGAGCAGTGGACAACTGCCAGTTTCTCAGGCGTCGGTTTTTCACCTGTAAGCGAGGAATCAGAATGTCTGTCCCGCAGGCCTTTTGTTGGCACAACAATGAAGTAGTTATGCGATGAGTACCAAGCATATTTTTCTAAATGCAAACCCTTATGAATAGCATTGATTTAAATGAAGTGAGGAGATATATATATATGTGTATATATATATATATATATATATATATATATATATATATATATATATATAGTCAACTTATAACATCCTTGTGAAGGGCTGTCAGGGACAAGTCTATTTTTCCCCACTACTGGTTTCCCATTAGGCAGTTGGTTTAGACTTGCTTTAATGTGAACAAAGACAAGTGCTCTAATGTGCAAAGCATTGTGATTCATTTTCAGTCAGCTACAATGATTGTAAAAATCCTTTCTGACGTGGAACCAAATTCACTCCGCTTTAATTTTAGTCACCAGTCCTAGGTGTGCCCTTTGGAATTCTGCAGAGAAGGTCCAATTCCCCTTTAGAGAGCGAAGACTGCTACCGCATTGTTCTAGGGGCCACCCCACCCCAAGTCTTTTCGTTCTTCAAGCTAAACGTCCCTGGTAGTCCCAGTCATTCCTAAGGTCACCTGCCTTCCAACTTCTTTTTCATCCTGGTCATCTTCCCTTTCTCCACTGCCTTCTGACCAGAAGAGAGTCACATGCTTGCTGGACACTATTCCCATTGACAAGGCCCGAGACCACACTAGCAATCACACTGCACTGTCAACTCACACCGCATTTGCCGTCAACTCAGGTTTCTATGTCTCTGATTTCGTAATGGGGCGCTATTTGTTCTGACTCTTTGGTTAGAGCTTAAATCTTGTTTTATTAAGTTTCATTTTGGAATTTTGGGCCCATCTCCCAAATTGTCAAGATCTTTTGGCATCCTGATTCTGTCATCCATCACATTAAATAACCTTTTCTCCTTTGGATCAGCTGCAGATCCCTAAACTGGGAGCTTGCTCTCTGGCGTGAGATGCAAAGAATTAGGAAAAGGCACTTTCATTTGTTAATAGCCAGTCTCACGACACAACCTCTCGTTTTAATAACTATCTTTGAGTATAAAACT